>NW_021833463.1:0-5000 GCF_006345805.1 Octopus sinensis | reverse complement strand
CTATGATAAAATGATATAGCAAATTTAAGTAGACTATAGCATGCCAATCAGAGCAATGGAACTGAAAGGCAGCAAGCTGGCAGAAGGGTTAGCACGCCGGACGAAATGCTTAAGTTCTGAGTTCAAATTCTGCCGTGGTCGACTTGCTTTTCGTCCTTTCGGGGTCGATAAATTAAGTACCAGTTACGCACTGGGGTCGATAAAATCGACTTAATCCGTTTGTCTGTCCTTGTTTGTCCTCTCTGTGTTTAGAACCTTGTAGGTAGTAAAGAAATAGGTATTTTGTCAGCCGTTACGTTCTGAGTTCACATTTCGGCGAAGTCGGTACGCCTTTCATCCTTTCGGGGCCGATAAATTAAGTACCAGTTACGCACTGGGCTCCATATAATCGACTTAATCTATTTGTCTGTCCTTGTTTGTTCCCTCTATGTTTAGCCCTTTGTGGACAATAAAGAAATAAGAAACGTTAGCACGCCGGGCAAATTACTTAGCGGTATTTCGTCTGCCGTTACGTTCTGAGTTCAAATTCTGCCGAGGTCGACTTTGCCTTTCATCCTTTCGGGGTCAATTAAATAAGTACCAGTTGCGCACTGGGGTCGATATAATCGACTTAATCCGTTTGTCTGTCCTTGTTTGTCCTCTCTGTGTTTAGCCACTTGTGGGTAGTAAAAAATATATATATTTCGTCGTCTTTATGTTCTGAGCTGAAATTCCGTCGAAGTCGACTTTACCATTTATTATTTTTGGATCAATTAAATAAGTACCAGTTACGCACTGGGGTCAATGTAATCGACATAATCCGTTTGTCTGTCTTTGTTTGTCCCCTCTGTGTTTAGCCCTTGTGGGTAGTAAATAAATAGGTAAGTCCAATACGGATCTACTTCTAGCATAAGGGTTGTCCACGTAGTGGTCACCCTCTTTATTGATAATATATATATATATATATATATTATATATAATATATTATATATATATATATATATATAATATATATTATATATATTTCTCAGCTACATTATTTTACTGTTATTCCATTATACCGTAATTATATCAAATTTGATAACAGTGTTATTCCTATTAGCGTTGGAAATTTATTGCTTTTTTATGTCAATATGTAATATAATATAAATTATATTCTGCAATATGAATATACAATTTACAAGGTTCCACACTGAAATAATTTATGGGTTTCTGAAAAATTTTCTTGTTATTTTTTTCACTAAATATTTTCTATAGTTTTTGTATAGATTTCGTTCCAGTTGCGGAATGGTTTTTGGTTTAATATTTAAATCCGACCTATAGAAGGGTCAATAAAAAAAGTATGCGTGTAACATAAATTTCGTTTCGGTGTTGCCACGCCATATAATGTTACAGTGGTGAATCGAAATATGTCGCTGGAGTTACTTTAATTATACACAAACACACAACCCATGCATATGAGTTTCTCTCCCTCATACTCTCTTCCTCACTCCCTCACTCCCTCTTACTCTCTCTCTCTATCTATCTATCTATCTATCTATCTATCTATCTATCTATCTATCTATCTATCTATCTATCTATCTATCTATCTATCTATCCATCTAACTATCATTCTATTTCCTATTTGACACCTTTTTATCTCAGTCTCGCTTCTTCGTCCTTCTGGCTCAATCTTTCTTTGATATATATATATATATATATATATATATATATGTGTGTGTGTGTGGTGTGTGCGTGTGTGTGTGTGTGTGTATGTGTGTGTGTGTGTGTGTGTCTGTGTGTGTGTGTAGTAGCAGGAGTGGTAAGAAGCTTGCTTACCAACCAGATCGTTCTGAGTTCAGTCACACTGCGTGACACCTTGCGCATGTGTCTTCTACTATAGCCTCCGGCCGACTACGACCTTGTGAGTGGATTTGGTGGACGGAAGCTGAAAGAAACTCGTCGTGTATGTATGTATATATATATATGTGTGTGTATATATATATATAAATGCACTTGGATCTGTCTTTGACCCCCTCAAAATCGCTTGACAACCGATGCTGGTGTGTTTACGTCCCCGTAACTTAGCAGTTCGACAAAAGAAACCGAAAGAATAAGTACTAGGTTTACGAAGAATAAGTTCTGGTGTCGATTGTTCGACTAAAGGCGGTGCTCCAGCATGGCTGCAGTCAATTAACTGAAACGAGTAAAAGAATAAAAGAAAAGAATACATGCATATATACGTGCGGGTTTTTGCATTTGTCTGTACGCGCGCGCGTACGACCCCCCATCCTCGTAGTCTGGTGGTTAGAGCGATTGCTTGTGCTTGTTGAGCTTGAAAATCATAACGTCTTGGGTACGATTCGGGGACCGGGTGCCACATGTCTTGGAACAAGGGGTTGCGCTTTACGTTAGATCAGTCTACCCAACTGAAATTAACTACAAGCAACTGTGTAATAGCATAACTATCATTACATCATTATATACACACGCACGTGCATACTTAGATAGATACTTATATGCATACATACATACATACATACATACATACATACATACATACATACATACAGATAGACAGACAGCCAGAAACATACACACAGACATTCACATTCATATATATATATATATATATATATATATATATATATACAGACACACACACTCTTTCCTCCTCCAGCTTGCAGCTCACCTGCGATGGACTGGGGTCCCGTCCAGGTGGGGAGCCTATGCTCCAAGGAAACCGGGAAACCGGCCCTGATGAGCCAGGCGTGGCTCGAGAAGGAACAAACAATATGTAACAACATTGGATAAAGGGAAAATCACCAGAACGTTCAGTATGAAGTCGTCTCGTATAAATCATATATCGAGTACCGAACAATCATTCGTTAGAGATTATCTTCGCATTAACAGCTCATGTTCAGAGTATTTAAATCTAAAAACAGGAAGCAAGTGGATATAGTTTCTACAATAACAGCTGATCCAAATGTTGAGCAACAACAGTCAATAACATACAACAGTCAATAGTGGTAATCCTTGTTCTGTTCGCCACTTCGCGAAAACAACGTACATGTTTTCACTTAGTAAGGCTTTATAAATAAAAGATATTCATTGGCAACTGGTTTCATTTAGCACGGTCAATTTATATACAGGAATGCTGGGTGTGTTTATCAATATTATGTAGATGTTACAATACCCCCGAGATAGACTTCTGTATCATATAATTAATTTAGAGTAGACTCACTTGTACGTGATGTGAGTGTAAAAATAATACAACTAAAACACAATGACACCAAAAGTTATATATTGGCTAGACACTTTTAAATAATTACTTGAATATATTCAGGTGAATATATGGATGCATTCATTTATTAATATGTATATATTCATGTGAAGACATGTATGAATTTTTTTGATATTTATATATTCATGTGAGTATATATATATATATATATATATATTTATACATATGTATATATATATATATATACATGTGTATATATGTGTATATATCTATATCTATCTATCTATCTATCTATCTATCTATCTGTCTATCTATCTATCTATCTATCTATCTATCTATCTATCTATCTATCTATCTATCTATCTATATATATATATATATATGAATTTATTGTAATATTTGTATATTGATGTGAATATATTTAAGTAATTACTTCGGTAGGTCTGGCATATATTTTGTTAGGATTAATTCAGTTTATTTTCTCTCAAAATATCAATATATTTTCATATAGTTCCTATGTATATTGTATAAAGTACCAAGTTCGATTTAAACTCCACTAAAATTTGATAAGTTATTGTTGTAACAGCAAATTTATTTCCATATCTATTGAGGCCCCTGTTATAACGATTTGCGAAATTTTTGCATTTCAATCTTACGGGTCGAGAAATAAAGACCGGTGATTTACTGGGGACGATTCTACACAATTTTTGCTGTTCTTTTCATTCTCTCTCTCTCTCTCTCTCTCTCTCTCTCTCTCTCTCTATCTATCTATCTATCTATCTATCTATCTCTCTAGCTCATTGTCTCTGTCTTGCTCTCTCCACCTCTCTATCTTACACACACGTACACGTACAGAATCACATACATACGTACAGAATCACATACATACATACATACATACATATATACATACATACATACATACACATACATGCATGCATATATAATACATACATACATGCATATATACATATATATATATCTAACTGTGTCTCTATCTATTTATCTAACTATCACTCTTTTAATCTATCATTACATCTGTCTGCCTATCTAGCTATCTATTTATCTATCTATCTTTCTGTCTGTCTGTCTGTCTGTCTGTCTGTCTGTCTGTCTGTCTGTCTGTCTGTCTCTGGTATGTATGTAGGACAAAAACTGCCTGATTTTTAAAGGACAAAAATCAGGCAGTTGCAGCCAATGGTGCTTCCTCTGGAGACACATCAACTCGCAGCGGAGTTCCGCAGGGAGCTGTTTTGGGAGCACTACTGTTTGTTGTGGATCTCTCAGACAAGCCGTCAATCGTACTGTCGGCTACTTTCACCAGCTACGACGATAATTCAAAGTGTCTCAGACACTGATGACAGCAAAACTTCAAAATGGCCTCCATGCAATATATAAATGGGCTGATATAAATAACATGCAGCTCAGTGCTGATAAGTCTCAAGTACTCCGCTCTCGGCCCACAAATAGACTACAATTGGAAAACATAGGACAAGGGGGCAGTGCAATCCCAGGGTTTAGAATCGGTGCGTGACCTAGGAATCCACCTGAGTAGTGATGCAACATTTTATGTGCATATTGCTAGGATGGTATCTCCTAGCTGGCGAGTAGCTGGATGGATCCTGAGATCATTCAGAACCAGAAATAAGGATACCTCGCTACTCTTATGGAGCACAGTTTTCCTCAGTCGCCAAGATTACTGTTCTTAACTGTGTTCGCCGCAGAGTGTGAAATTGGCGGTGGAACTTGAGGCAATCCAACGCCACTACACAAAGAAGATTAACTCCGTAAAATAGAT
>NW_021833462.1:77500-78923 GCF_006345805.1 Octopus sinensis | reverse complement strand
CCTACGACCGCGAGTCCGCTGCCCTAACCACTGGGCCATTGCGACTCCACGATCAAATATTATAGCTTACATAGCATGAATCACATCAGTTGCAGAAAAACTCTTTAATCTCCCCTAACAACTGCAAACCTCAACTGCGACCCATGATGGGCATCTACTATACGCGATGATACTGCTGTTATCACGCACACATAACCCAGTGGGTATTCTCTTTTACTCTCTTTTACTTGTTTCAGTCATTTGACTGCGGCCATGCTGGAGCATCGCCTTTAATCGAGCAACTCGACCCCGGGACTTATTCTTTTGTAAGCCCAGTACTTATTCTATCGGTCTCTTTTGCAGAACTTCTAAGTAACGGGGACATAATTACACCAGCATCGGTTGTCAAGCAATGCTAATGGGACAAACACAGACACACAAACACACACACGCATATATATATATATATATATATATATACGACGGGCTTCTTTCAGTTTCCGTCTACCAAATCCACTCACAAGGCTTTGGTCGGCCCGAGGCTATAGTAGAAGACACTTGCCCAAAGTGCCACGCAGTGGGACTGAACCCGGAACCATGTGGTTGGTAAACAAGCTACTTACCACACAGCCACTCCTGGGTATGCAGTGAAATGTTACTTAATCGATCGGTGTTAAATTGTTTGCCGGCATTTCAGGCTTCTGATCATTGCAATGTCTTCTCCGGTAATTTCTATCATTACTTGAATAGTCTGTTGAAGCTGCCTGGTCTTATATCTCCTCCTCCATTTATTCACAGTTAATCCATTCGAATATGTTGTTCTTGTCAGTTTTGTTGTATCCACGACACACCAACGCCACTTGAATCCCCACATACCCTGGCTATCTTCCACAGAACTTCAATTCTTTAGAATCTTCACCCAGCTAATGTTTACCGCAACAGCGTTGTTTGTAACTGTTTAAAAGGAAGATGACAGTGTAACAAAGGAAAAAGCAAATTGAGGAGCAGCAAAGGTCATAGCTTCTGCTTTTTAATCAAGAGACAATGGCTAGTAGGTACGTGTGTGTGTGTGTGTGTGCTGTGTGCGCTTCTGCGTGTGTGAGTGGGTGTGCGCGTATGTATATATCCATGTATACATACATGTATACTATATATATATATATATATATATATACATATATATACATATATATATATATATATAGTGAGAATTTACAAAAAAGCAAAAAAGACGAAGACGGGTGTGTAAACAACAAACAGATGTATTAATTTAACGCTCATATGTGAGAAAGTCTTTCACGATTCGAGCCTACACCCTTCGATAGAAAGAAATACAGAAATAAACAGGGAGAGAAAATAGAAAATGTTTTAGTAGCTAGCGGTCTATCATGGCGTATATATATATATATATGTATGGCCGGAGTAAGGACATAAATGTGAAACA
>NW_021833462.1:35000-72500 GCF_006345805.1 Octopus sinensis | reverse complement strand
GATGCATTAATAGCGCATAATTAGAGGATGATGTTAACCCTGATGATGATACTTAGATGCCCTCTGGTGGTGATGATGGTGGTGATGGTGGTTATTGCTTTGCCAAGAGGTAGGTATAGTGGTAGTGGTGGTGGTGGTTTAAAGGGTGGTAGTAGCTGTAGCTATGAGAGTAGCTGTAAATGCTTTGATGACTGCAGATTTTAAGAAGTGGTATTAATTTTGGTTATTGTTTTGCCAAGGGCTAAGCATGGTAGTGGTGGTGGTGGTGGTGGTGGTGATGGTGGTGGTGGCTTCGGCGGTGCTGGTTGTGGCAGTGGTGGTAGTAATATTTCTTTAGGAATTTGCTTTCTTGACTTGGTCATATTCTTTGTTCTTCTTGTACACCCTGGAACTAATTCTGATCAAGTAGGACGATCAAAGTTATTTCAACGACGGTCGTGTTTATTTAACCCCGAGTCAGCCTTAACCAACCAGCTTTACGATCAAAGGTATTTCTTTTCTATGTCCTTTAGCGCCACGTTCTTATGACCAAAGATATTACAATCATGGCTATGTCATTGTTTTATAACCACAGGTCCCCTTTTACTGACCAGCTACTTCAGATGGAACAGCATTGAACCATCAATACATGCTATTCTTTAAAAGGTGATGTGGAAAATTTGGTTGTGATTTCTAGTAAGTCGAGCAAATTTAAGTCCTATACTTCGATAAACAACATTCCATCTATGACCTACCCATCTGTTTTGTATTTTGAGTTTCAATGTACCTGAAAATGATCAATTGTGGTGGTCATGTCAGAAATGGTATTCTTCGTGTCGGCGGTGAGCTGGCAGAAACGTTAGCGCGCCAGACGAAATATTTAGCGGTATTTCGTCTGCCGCTACCTTCTGAGTTCAAATTCCGCCGAGGTCGTCTTTGCCTTTCATCCTTTCGGGGTCGATAAATTAAGTACCAGTTACGCACTGGGGTCGATGTAATCAACTTAATACCTATGTCTGTCCTTGTTTGTCCCCTCTATGTTTAGCCCCTTGTGGGTAATAAAAAATAAGTATTCTTCGTGTCGGTGGGGACGATTGAGGCTCTTGTAATGGAGGTGGTGATGCCGGTGTAGATGCTGGTTGTGGTAATTATGGTGCCGATAAATAATCGCGAAATGGTAGTGGAGATGGTAAGAACATTGAGATGGCGGTGGTGGCTGTGGTGGCTGTGGTAGGAACTGTGACAGTGATGACGGCGGTGGTGGTGTCTTGAAGCTTTCAACGTTAAACACAGTTGTTTTAATTATTGTCGATGGTGTAAATGTTGATGGCGTTGGTGGTGGCAACAGCAGCAGCAGCAGCAGCAGCAGCAGCAGTAGTAGTAGTAGTAGTAGTAGTAGTTGTAGTAGTGGGGGTGGTTGGATGGTGTAATGATGTCGGCTCGAGGGTGGCCATATCGGTGTTGTAAGTGTAGGCGGAGCAGGCAGAAATATGAAAGAGAGGCAGCTTGCGAGGTCGGTGATGGCGACAGTCATTAAGGACGTTGTAATGATAATGATGCTAATTAAATATAATCACTTGAGACAAGAATTGATTGAGAATACGACGAGGATTATATTTCTCTTCCATACCACGACCACCTCGGCCTTATGATAACATTGCAACATGGGTATTGATGAAGATAATTTGCCTAATGAGTTGGGGGAGGTATTAATGACGCTTTATTGAGTTTTTCCATTAAATTTGACAAAGGGAATGGAATGTTAACTTACGTTGTCAAGTGAAACTGTTCCAATATACCACTGATATTTACATTCTCGACTTAAAGCAAATGAATTATGAATATCAATATATATATATAATATATATATAATATATATATATATATAAGCAAGGAAAAATTGTAAAAATGCAGAATGCTAAATTGAAAGAAAATTTTAATGTAAATGGGTGTAGGGAAAACATTTTTTAAAAATTGATAAAAATATATAAATATATATTAATTCAAACCGTTTTCGTCATAATGTGACTTTTCGAGAATTGTAAAGTAAAATTTTTTTTAAAAGTGAGAAAGGGGAAAAAGAAAATTGCATTGTTTTTTGAGAAAAAATAATGAAATGTACAAAAATTAAAAAATATGTACCCGATACATTGTGAAGTCTTTAGTATCTTGAGTTATGATTGTTCACGAAAAAATTACCTTGAAGTATTAGGATCCAATGGGATTGAAGCCATGTGTTGTTTAGTTTAATTAAGGGTGTTGGCAAACAGAAAGTAGTGTAATTGTAGTTCTTCAGTTCCTAACCCTACCATTTATTGATCTATATATATATATATATATATATATAGATATATATATATATATATATATATATATATATATATATGCATACATACACATACATTACACTAATGGCGTTCAGTTTCGTATAAACTAGTGTATTCCCATACAAAATAGAGTACCAACATTGCCATGTGACTCACTTTAGCAATTGTGAAGATATCTTTGCATGAAACCATTGGTTGCCTTTTCAATCCACATATAAAGAATACCTATATATATATATATATATAATATATATATATATATATATATATTTTATATTTATATAACCTGTACAGTAACTTTATAAACAGAGCTAATTTAACCATTTCTCTATAGACTACAGTTTCAAAATAAGGTGAATTAAATCAAAATAAGCAACAACAAGGATAGAAATAGTTTAATATTTATACATATTATATACTTAAATATTAACTTCTTAGATGGTATCTATGGAGATTGATCAATTGGCATTTACTGGTATTGAATAAAGGAGCACTGAGGTGAAAAAACATGTTTAATTTATATATTAATTAAATTATAATCTAAGCAATTTATTTTAAGTTGTGAAGATACTGATATAGTTTCATATAAGCTAAGTATGAATTTATAGCGGTTCGAAAATTAGGTTTGTTTCATGAAGACAATTAAAAGGTATTAAAATGATCTGGTAGGGTAGAACTCCATAGAAACGGAATAAAATAGCTTAATCATTAAAGACCATACTGAAGTATATGTACACCTTAGTAACATCAATAGAGGAGACTTATAAAAAATGTATAATAATTCAAGTATTTAAGCCAAAAATTGTTTATTTACTTATTTAGCTTGTATCTATAAAGAATGATACCTGGTATTAACTAAAGGAATATTGATGTTATAGGACATGCTAACTATATACTAGTTATATACTAAGAGGTATATTATAGGTCTTTAAAGTTTGTGTGTTAATCCATACCTGATATTGTAGTTTCTTGGGAGTACTTAATTAGAGGGGCTACTTTCAGAAAGGCCCTTATAAATACTAAGATCAGGAGGGTGAAACACTTTAAGAGAGGGATAAATGAAGTAATTACTAAAACAATGATAACATTTGATCAACTAAGTAGGAAAATCTTTCTATGGATAGTATATTATGTTTAGCACACTAACTAACTACTCTATATAGCTATTATTTTATTGTGATATAGGCAATGTGCTTTAATTTCAGACTAAACATATTTAAAAGTAAGTATCCATCAAAATCACTGCTACCCTACCTGATCATTCCATTCTACTTTGATTAACACACTAACTATACTTTTATTATTTTGTAATATATGTATTGTGCTTTAATTTCAGACTAAAATATTAAAAGTTAGTATCCTTCAAGATCAGTACAATCACAAGACCTATAAAGTGCAACTTTCAAAAGTAATTAAAAGTACGAGTTAAACTATGTACACATGATACCCTAAAGTCTAATCTTTTATTAATCAAGTTGCCTTTATCTTTATGCTTAAAAATTTCATATGTTTCTATAGAGCACAGCTCACACCCATATCTACTATTTCTATAAGGCTGGATATATTTATATTCTATAGGGCGGGATATATTTGTCCCTGGCCCTGGAGGTCGAATTTTCCGTTCATAATACTGCGGAGATGAAATTGCTACAGCGGTATGTCACGGCGAGCTGGCAGAGACGTTCGCACGTCGGACGAAATGCTTAGTGGTATTTCGTCTGCCGCTACGTTCTGAGTTCAAATTCCGCTGAGGTCGACTTTGCCTTTCATCCTTTCGGGGTCGATAAATTAAGCACCAGTTACATACTGGGGTCGATATAATCGACTTAATCCGTTTGTCTGTCCTTGTTTGTCCACTCTATGTTTAGCCCTTTGTGGGTAGTAAAGAAATAGGTATGTCACAAACTGCTGCGGATGTCGAAAAATTATAAGCATGCTTTTCACTGAGCTGCGGCGTGTGCCACTCGAATCATTGCGTATGACCCATAGCCTCATCGCCGTAAACTTACCAAAGCATGCTCAATATCTCTGTAGCAGACTTCCCAAGTTTAATGCAAAATGTCACGCTGGTTCTTTGTTCCTGCCCAAGACAAACTGCAGACTACATTATACAGGTGATCATTAAAACACGAATTTCATAACTTACGAAGTAAATAGAGTGATGTCACTTGAAACACTGCCTCATGAAGGTCACTGCTAGCTCTCAATGTGCACGCAATCATGTGCTGCCATCTGTTGGGGCGATACAGAACATTTTCATACCACCTGGTATCTCTCCATATGTCTAAACCATTATATTATGCGCCCAGTACATTTATCGACCCCGCTACTCAGAGCTGGCTGGGTTAGTGTTCCGGCCACTCCGCCTCACAATTGCACTAACGCTTCACACTTCACACACACCACATTTTTGTCTTTACCTGTCAGTTGCACATAATGTTTTCTTTTCGCCTGTCTTCTCACAAATTCTTCAGGCAACAAAGGTATTTAGTTTGTGACACACCACTGTAGCAATTCCATCTTCTGCTGTATTTTATTCATGTCGACATTTTTCTGTGAAAAATCAGTAAAATTGCATCCGATTTTATAAACCTTCTCACTCGTAAAAATATTATTTGTATGAATATTGTTGTTATTGCCAAAAGAACCGCAAAAGTCCACTCAGCAATTGGTAACGCCTACAGAAATATTACAATGTTCTTTCTCCAAAATATGATTGCCTTGTTGAAAATTGTTTTCATGCTATTCTTTATATTTCTTTGTGATTGTATTTGAGTTAGTCTTTCGCCTCAATCTCTTGACGCCATCTTAGTTAAATTCAAAAAAGGCAAGCCCCTTGTTAGATATGTTATTTTACCCTTTTTTAAACAGGCATATTAATATTAAAAAAACATCTTCCATTTCACTTCCTTATGAATAACAGACGAATTATCACGTTATTACAGAAACTACACAATACGACATTCATACAGAGATATGCATAAACCTATTTTGACAGCGAATAATAATAATAATAATAATAATAATAATAATAATAATAATAATAATAATAATAATAATATTAAAAACGGAAACAATTCCAATCATAGGTGCATTAGGCATGATAAAAAAATATTCAGACAAATACATAACAAAAACACCAGGACTTACAAACACATATAACATACAGAAAATTGCACTACTAGGCACTGCACACATCCTACGCAGAACACTTTCCATACAATAACCATCAGAGCATCACAACAAATCACAGCACATACCCAAGGCACATAGAGCTGCGCTCGGTTGTGAAGTGAAGCACGCTATAAAATAAAACTACGGAAATAATAATAATAATAATTAATAATAATAATAATAATAAAATAATAATAATAATAATAATAATAGTCACTTTGATGGCATGCACTGCTCTCTCACTCAATAATAATAATAATAATAATAATAACAAGAGCATGCAGAGAGCGCAAACCTCCGCCAAAGCAACGCCAACGTTATCTCAAAGATTAGTCAAAGAAAATGTTTAAAACGCGAATGCTAAAAATGAATCTGACCGCTCTCAGAAATTAAGTAAAAAGAATCGAAATAATGATCTAGAATCCTTGTTTGGTACCTGATCGATCACAAATGTAGTCATGAAATATAAAGGTGGCTGTAGAGGCAACCGGTACTTATTTAATCGACCCCGAAAAGATGAAGGTAAAGTCGACCTCGGCGGAATTTAAACTCAGAACGTAGCGGCAGCCGAAATACCTATTTCTTTATTACCCACAAGGGGCTAAACACAGAGGGGACAAACTAGGACAGACATAGGTATTAAGTCGATTACATCGACCCCAGTGCGTAACTGGTACTTAATTTATCGACCCCGAAAGGATGAAAGGCAAAGTCGACCTCGGCGGAATTTGAACTCAGAACGTAGCGGCAGCCGAAATACCGCTAAGCATTTCGCCTGACATGCTAACGATTCTGCCAGCTCACCGCCTTAATACTGATGATAATAATATTGGTTTAAAATTTTTGGCACAAGGTCAACAATTACATCAACCCCAGAGTATAACTGGCACTTTTTTTTCCATCGGCTCCGAAACGATGAAAGACAATGTCGACCTTGGCAGAATTTGATCTGAGACCGTTAAGACGGACGACATGCCGCTAAGCATTTTATCCGGTGATCTCTCCCACGTCTCTCACTCTCCCCTCTCTCTCTCCCCCTCTCTCTCTCTCCTCTCTCTCTCTCGCTGTGCTATCATTTCCAACTCTCCCACTTTAAACTTCAATGTTTCCCTCACCTGGCGCTGATAAAACTATTGTCACCGACTGCTGTTGCTTCAATCGAAACCAGCGTCTTCCCCTGAGCCACTGCGCCCTCGTAATGCAGTAAGGAATCATCATCATCGTCATAATTAATTATCACCTTCCTCATTATCATTTGATTTATTAGTCTCTGTGATATGATCACTACTAACACATTCCTGCACACATCCACGCCCATAAACACAAATGTAATAAAATATCATTTAAAACGGAGTAGAGTAGTGTGTGTGTATGTGTGGTGTCTTTTACGTCAACGGGAATATTTGCCGCGCGAAGTGAATGTTAATCAAATGTCATTCTAATGCTTCTTCAGTGTGATACATTGTTACTTCAAATATTTGTCTTTTATAATTTTTCTGTGATTCTGTCGTATTCATTTAACGTATCATCTAGATATATATATATATATATATATATACTACAAATATATATAATATATATATATATATATATATGTTCATACATACGTATTCAAATACAGAGATTACATATGTGTTCACACATGTGGTATATATATGTATGTGTATATATCTTTCTTACTACCCACAAGGGGCTACACACAGAGGACAAAAACAAGGACAAACAAAACGGATTAAAGCGATTACATCGACCCAGTGCGGCGTAACTGGTACTTAATTTATCGACCCGAAAGATGAAAGGCAAAGTCGACCTCGGCGGAATTGAACCCAGAACGTAACGGCAGACGAAATACGGCTACGCATTTCAACCGGCGTGCTACCGTTGTTGCCAGCTCGCCGCCCTGTATGTATACTATATGTATATATATATATATATATATATATATATATATATATATAATATATATGTGGTGTGTGTGTGGTGTGGTGTGTGTGTGTGTGTTGTGTGTGTGTTGTGTGTATACTTATGTATGTATGTATATATATATATATATATGCGCAGAATATAGGCAGAATAGATGCTGGATGTTCGTTTACCAAAGATTCGCAAATGAGATTTGAGCCCAGCAAAACTGTGCACACAAAAAGGTCATTGTGATTCACTTACTCGATCATAACATTCTTCCTTAGATCTCTTTTGAGTCTTACATGCATTATCCTG
The DNA here is from genome assembly GCF_006345805.1 of Octopus sinensis. Lineage (NCBI taxonomy): Eukaryota > Metazoa > Mollusca > Cephalopoda > Octopoda > Octopodidae > Octopus > Octopus sinensis. The sequence continues at coordinate 64,800 of NW_021833462.1, read as the reverse complement.
GCCTATCCAAACGCTTTCACTCCACTCCACACTTTTATTTCGCATTCCATTTATGCGTTGCAACCACTTGGCTGGGATCGCTCTAACTCTATGTACTATGTGTGTGTGTGTGCATGCAAGCGTGTGTGTCTAGGGGTGTGTGTGGGTTTGTGTGTGAGTGTGAGCATGCGTACGTGTTTACGTTGGTGCTTGCGCGTGTTATGTATGTACGCTGTACATTTGAGGCAATTCATTTGCGAAGCACAATCGTGAAGTTCGGACATGGAATTTCTGAATTCTGTGAAACTGATGAGGGTTTCTGTTCTTGATGATTCATCACAGATCAGATTTTATTAAATAGACAACTGGCAGAGGTGTAGATGGAGGGTACTCAAAGACCTGGTTATCTGCCGTTCTTAAGAGCATCTAAAAATTTAATTAAACCTGTCCTTTGTTTGCTTTACATAGTAGACTTAGTTAAACGAAAACTTCCTGTTAGCAAACAGTTTCGACAACATACTAGCCCCCCACCACCCACCACCACTACGTTCATTTGTCATCACTGATGTAGTTTCCAATAATCGATTATTATCAGTTTCTTTAGTCTGTACAATTGCCGTTTCTCCAAAGTTATACAATTAATGCTGTCGTCGGAGATCCGTATTGATTGTAAGGTCTAACAATCTTGGTGTGGAGGTGTATGTCCGTATCTAAGTATATATATATATATGTATATATATGAATATATATATGTATATATATGGCCATATTGGAGCCATCTCAAGAATAATCAGCCGAAATTGTGACGATAATCTGGTGCTTGACTGAGGATAGAGGGCTTCGAATGACCCGTCCTTGTTTTTTGTATCGTCTATTTGGATGCTTTTGGTCCCTTTGTATCACCTAGCTGCCTGAATGTTTTGCGTTCTTATCGCATTTTGTATTTTATATATATATGTATTATATATATATATTATATATATATATTATATATATATATATATATATATATATATATATATTCTTTTACTCTTTTATTTGTTACAGTATATATGTGGCCATATATATATATAGTCGAGCACATCGACCCCAGACTTATTCTTTGTAAGCCTATACTTATTCTATCGGGCCTCTTTTGCCGAACCGTTAGACTAGACGGTAGGGTACGGGACGTAAACATACCAGCATCGGTTGTCAAGCGATAGTAGGGGAGGCCAACACAGACACACAACACTAACACACACACACACACCACACATATATATATAATATATATATATATATATATATACGACGGGCTTCTTTCAGTTTCCGTCTACCAAATCCACTCACAAGGTTTTGGTCGACCCGAGGCATAGTAGGAGACACTTGCCCAAGATGCCACACAGTGGGACTGAACCTAGAACCATGTGGTTGGTAAGCAAGAAACTTACCACATAGCCACTCCTACATAATATATATACATATAGTGGCGCACGTACACTTTGCTCTCTCTCTCTCTCTCTCTCTGTATATATATATATAGATTAAATTATTGAGATGTTCGATTATTAACCACGTCGTTTTGATTTCGTCCTAACAGTGTGGAATCTTAGGGTTTTGCGAGTTTTTTTACCTTACTCATTTTAATTTGAATTATATATATATATGAACAATGATAAATCTCAGAGCGAGTATAAACAGTAGCGACAACACATCGTGACGTATATTTGCCATTTGAATATGGCTAACCTTCCTGGGGCTACAAACTACAGTAGCATCCACCCTTAGGGGTTAGCCATATTCAAATGGCAAATATACGTCACTATATATATATGATTTTGCTAATATCATCTGACACAAGTAGACACACATTAAATATGTCAATATATATATATGTGTGTGTATATATATATATATACACATACAAACATTTATATATATACATACGTATATCAGAATTAAGTTCGAACGGCGTTTGTGATTTACGACTGGTGATTTATTTATTTAATGTGGCTATAAAAGATGACATTGTAATATATACTCTTTTACCCTTTTAATTGTTTCAGTCATTTGGCTGTGGCCATGCTGGAGCACCGCGTTTAGTCGAGCAAATCGACCCCAGGACTTATTCTTTGTAAGCCTAGTACTCATTCTGTCGGTGTCTTTTGCCGAACCGCTAATTTACGGGGACGTAAACATACCAGCATCGGTTATCAAGCGATGTTGGCGGTCAAACACACATACATGCATATATATATATATATATATATATATATACATACATATATATATTATATATTAAATATTTAATATATATATATGTATTGTATATATATATATTATATTATATATATATATATATATTTATATATATATATATATATATATATATATATATATATATATATATATATATATATATATATATATATATATATATAATATACGACTGGCTTCTTTTAGTTTCCGTCTACCAAATCCACTGACTTGGCTTTGGTCGCCCCAAGGCTATAATAGAAGACACTCGTCCAAGGTGCCACGCTGTGGGACTGAACCCAGAACTATGTGGTTCGTAAGCAAGCTACTTACCACAAAGCCACTCCTACGCCAATATAATGCACTATCATCAAATAAAAATTTTAATGGGTCTGATTTTAAATATCAACCTGTTAACATTCGTTGGACTAGGGACCCATTTATCTTTTTACATTCGGATATATGAAATAATTAGGAATGGCTTTAATCAGTTAAATGCGATCATATAAATATAATATAAAATGTAAATATAAATATAAAATTTAGCTTCACATGGTGAGCTGCTGTTTTTCATGCATCAATAAGGAATTGTTAGGTCTTGCTTAATGTGCTAGGAATTTCCTGAAAGCTATTAATTCTATGTAGTCTGAAATTATCCACTGACTTGAATCTTCCACATACCATGTTTTACGATCAGTTGCTAGGTGAGATTGTTTTATCTCGACACTATTTCTCACCTTCAATCCCTTCTCTGTAGACCGGATCTCAGGCCAGTGTGACCCTGTAGAATAGAATGTGGCAAAATTAAATTTCTCCACTGAAAATCTTAATAGCATCTGCAATTTTAAAGTAGCACTTGTCAACTCTCATGAAAGTGAGTCTACTTCGTAGGGTCCAGGGGAGTTTTCGACTGATGCCCCATCCTTTCCCCTGTTCTTAGTATTATTTCAGCAAGAGGAAGGATCAAAAGATGCTGATCAAAATGTTACGATGATAACTTAAACAGCAGTTGTCCACAGGACTTAGATTGTCTCAAATTTCTCTTGATAATCAACACTATGAAGAGATCAATTTTTCTCAGGGAATGAGGACAGTCTCCTTTATTGACACTTCTTTTGTATAATCAGAGCTAAACACAGAAGACTATTACCAGTATAGCTTGTAAGTTATATAAGCCACTGAAGTCTTGTACAATAGCAGCCTTGTTAGTGCATTATAACAAATGAAAGACATTACCATACAAACTTTCTTTATATCATTTCTATAGGATTAAAAGAGCAATATTCTAAAACCGAGGCGTAAATGGAAAATGTTGTGTTATATATTCCCAAACAATATCAACAGATAAATTGACTGAACTGTTCTCAACCATGGTTTGAAACAGCATTGTTAACTCAACTTACTGGGACTTTGCCAGTTAGACTACAGCGCACACCATACGAACAATACTTCATATTGTTTGTAAACTTTTGACCATTAAACCCTACTTGAGCTCTTCATTTTGTTTTCATTGGTTCAATGGGCTTTTGTTTTATCATTTGTTTGTATAAACTCCACCCCTACCCCCTGCTCCATCAGATAAAGATTGTTAAACAAAAGCCGAAAACAATGTTTTTCGATAATAGACACGTATAAATATAAAAAACAAAACAAAACAATAAATTCATAAATCATAATGTAAATGTGAACATTGCCCCCCTCAGAATTGTTTGATAACTGTCTCGATAAGTCCACTGCAGAGTTCCGTCTCCCCCCCCCCTGTTATCACTGAAGTAAAATATATATCTACAGGAAAACGATGAAAATTGGGTCAACGAACAACGTTTAACCAAAGTGAAATCTAGGCGCCATTTGGGATTTTCATTCTGGGAGATTTTTATGTTTTATGCTTGTGGTTATGTGTGTGTATGTGTGTGTGTTTGTGTGTGTGTGTGTTTGTGTGTGTGTGTGTGTTTGTGCGTGTGTGTGTGTTTTGTGTGTTTGTGTGTGCCTGTCTTTGTGTGTATGTATATGTGTGTGTATTTGTGTGCATGTGCATGTGTGTGTGTGTGTGTTTGTGTGTGTGGGCGTGTGTGTGCGTGTTTGTGTGTGTGTGTGTGGGTGGGTGTGTTTGTGTGTGTATTTGTGTGTGTATTTGTGTGTGCGTGTGTGTGTGTGTGTATTTGTGTGTGCGTGTGTGTGTGTGTGTTGGTGTGTGTGTGCGTGTGTGTGTGGGTGTTTGTGTGTGTGGGCGTGGGTGTGTGTGTGTTTGTGTGTGTGGTTTGTGTGTGTTTTGTGTGTGTGTTTGTTTGTATGTATATGCGTGTGTATTTGTGTGCACGCGTGTGTGTGTGTGCGCGTGTGTATGTGTGTGTGCGTGTGTGTGTGACAGTTTATTAATCTTTATTGCCGTGAGATTATTTCTCTGTTGTTGTTTTTGTGGTTATTTCCACAGAAGATAATTTCTATAAAAAAAAAAATAAATGTAGTAGTAGTAGTAACAACAGCAACACTTGTTGATATCGTTAATTACTTCGTTCCAGATCAAATTTGGTGGAAGAAGCTTATCTAAAAGCAAATGCATTCCAACCATGCCCATTCCATTTATTATTCTAACTTTGGCGCTGAAGGTGATTTGAAAGAGGTTGGATTGCTATTTTTAGCATGTTAAGTGAGCACGTAGATGCTCCAGCGCTTGCTTAGTAGTAGTAGTAGTAGTAGTTAGTAGTAGTAGTAGTAGTAGTAGTAGTAGTAGTAGTAGTAGTAGTAGTAGTAGTAGTAGTGGTAGTGGTGGTGGTGGTGGTGGTGGTAATAGTAGTGGGGTGGTGGTGGTGTGGTGGTGGTGGTTATGATGGTGGTGGTGGTGGTTGTGGTGGTGGTGATGGTGGTGGTTGCGGTTGCGGTTGTGGTGGTGGTGGTGGTGTTATAGTAGTAGTAGTAGTAGTAGTAGTAATAGTAGTAGTAGTAGTAGTAGTAGTAGTAGTAGTAATAGTAGTAGTAGTAATAGTAGTAGTAGCGGTGGTAGTGGTGGTTGTGGTAGTGGTGGTGGTGTTGGTAGTAGTAGTAGTAGTAGTAGTAGTAGTAGTAACCATTAATGCAGTTATCGTGTCTTCACCTGATAGATTCTAAGCACGCAAAAGTTTTCCCCTTTCCCTGACGTTAGTAATATTTATTTCCCCCCCCCCCCGACAAAAACTATTTTGGAGATATTACAAATGAGAGGCGCCACCTCTGACAAGACAAAATTTACGAGGAACTAATGACACGTTTTATGCTTTACTTTTGTCGTTGAATGGAGAGAAGCGAGTGGATGGCATCAACATTATTCCGTCATTTATTAACTGTGTGGCGAGCTGGCAGAAACGTTAGCACGAAATACAAAGCGGTATTTCATCTGCCGCTACATTCTGAGTCCAAATTCCGCCGAGGTCGACTTTACCTTTCATCATTTCGGGTTCGATAAATTAAGTACCAGTTACCCACTCCAGTCGATGTAATCAACTTGATCCGTTTGTCTGTCCTTGTTTGTCCCCTCTATGTTTAGCCTCTTGCGGCTAGTAAAGAAATAGGTATTTCGTCTGCCGTTACGTTCTGAGTTCAAATTCCGCCGAAATCGACTTTGCCTGTCATCCTTTCGGAGTCGATTGAATAAGTACTAGTTACGCACTGGGGTCAATATAATGGACTTAATCCGTTTGTCTGTCCTTGTTTGTCCTCTCTGTGTTTAGCTCCTTCAGGCTAGTAAAGAAATAGGTATTTCGTCTGCCGTTACGTTCTGAGTTCAAATTCCGCCGAAGTCGACTTTGCCTTTCATCCTTTCGGGGTCGATAAATTAAGTACCAGTTACCCACTGGAGTCGATGTAATCGACTTAATCCGTTTGTATGTCCTTGTTTGTCCTCTCTGTGTTTAGACCCTTGTGGGTAGTAAAGAAATAGGTATTTCGTGTGCGCCGCCGAGGTCGACTTTGCCTTTCATCCTTTCGAGATCGATAAATTAAGTACCAGTTACCCACTCGAGTCGATGTAATCGACTTAATCCCTTTATCTGTCCTTGTTTGTCCCCTCTATGTTTAGTTCCTTGTTGGCAACAAGAAATAAGAAACGTTAGCACGAAATGCTTAGCGGTATTTCGTCTGTCTTTACGTTCTGAGTTCAAATTCTGCTGAGGTCGACTTCGCCTTTCATCCTTTCGGGGTTGATGAATTATGTGCCAGTTGCATACTGGGGTCGATCTAATCGACTGGCCCCTTCCCCAAAAATTTCGAGCCCTGTTCCAAGAGTAGAAAAAAATTATTTATTAGCAGTGCGGTTTCTATGAATCCGAAGGTGCGTGACTTAGCAGTTAGAGTATTCGGCTTACGACCCTCAGACCTTGATTTCGACTCCCGGCGGTACTTTGTGTCCTTTAAAATACATATTTAACTTTGCTGCAGTCAGTTCAGCCGACAGAAATTTCGAGAGGGCCAGCGATGTCATATTCGGTGTGTCACGCTAATCTACGTTAAAATTATGCGTGTCTTTCACGTTAATTTCATAAGTAGGTTGTCCTGCTGATCGAATCCACTGGAAGACTCCTCGTCGAAACCGACGGGTAGTTAGGTCATCTTTCACTCGACGGCAACCCAAATCTTCCCTTGGTGCGAAAGCCATTTCAAGATTCTCATAATCAGCGCAAGAACTCCATGAAAGGTGTCCAAAATTTTAAAGGGTCGCAGTGTGTCGAAACTAAATTGCCCCTAATTATTCAATTATGTTTCATTTGAGTGATGACAGCATTGAAATTGTGTCAGTTGTTATGTAATAAAATCGATTTAATGAAATGACACACCTTTCCAACTCCTGAGGTTTGTCGGGGCAATTTATTCAAATGAAAGTTGTCAGCGGTAGCGAAACGGTTGAGAACCCCTAAATTTACGTCATGATGACATAAATTCTTTGAGAAACGTCACCAACAACCTTCCAACGTCCACCCAGCATTTCGTTTCCTTCTTCTCCTTTTCTCTCTTTATTCGATTCTTCTGAAAGGAATTGAACTTTGAAATCTGAGACGCTGACCCTACATCATAACAGCTTCACAAATTCAATATATCATCATTAACTCTCTTCCCTCACTCTCGCTCTCTCTCTCCTTCTCTCTCTCACACACACTCTTGCTCTCTCGACCCCTATCGCTGCTTCTCTCGATATTTCTCTCTCTATCATCCTATCTTTCTGGTTCTCAATCACTAATCTAATCCTTCGTACTCTACATGCAATTATATTTAATTAACAGTTCTATTAAGCTGCCTTCGTCCTTCCTTCATCCTCCTACTTTCTATCATTTCCTATATCTGCCCTACATCCTTTCTTTCACTCATGCATTTTTCTTCCATTCTTCGTCACTCAATACATTTCCTCTCAAACCAGAACTACTCTCCCATCCCAGAAACATCATGAAATATAAAGGCTAACATCAGTATAGGGATAATGGAAGCACTCCGTCGGTTACGACGATGAGGGTTCCGGTTGATCCGAATAAACGGAACAGCCTGCTCGTGAAATTAACGTGTAAGTGGCTGAGCACTCCACAGACACGTGTAGCCTTAACGTAGTTCTCGGGGATATTCAGCGTGACACAGAGAGTGACAAGGCCAGCCCTTTGAAATACAGGTACAATAGAAACAGGAAGTAAGAGTGAGAGAAAGTTGTGGTGAAAGAGTACAGCAGGGATCACCACCATCCCTTGCCGGAGCCTCGTGGAGCTTTAGGTGTTTTCGCTCAATAAACACTCACAACGCCCGGTCTGGGAATCGAAACCGCTGCCCTAACCACTGGGCCATTGCGCCTCCACTATAGGGATAATATGAAGTTAGTGAATAAAAATGTATATATATGGATGAGTGTGTGTGTGTATATGTATGTGTGTGTGTGTGTGTATAAACGGTGGTGCCCCGGCATAGCCGCAGCTCTCAAGCTGAAACTAGTAAGGAGAAAAGATATATATATATATAATATATATATATATAATATATATATATATATTATATATATAATATATATATATATATTATATAGAAGCATATGTATGTATATAAATGTATGTATATATGCGTGCACGTGGGCTCACATGTGCGTATACATAATGTGTATACAACATACTCGCTCACACACACATACACTGGTCGAAAATTGGCATATCATACCAAAATGTTGTTAGTTATGACAGAGTGTGAAAATTCCAATTTCATTAGCTTTACTGAAATTAAAATTATATATTCCCAGTATTTAGGTGTTAGAAGTTAAAACTGGTGGTTTTCGTTCGTGGATGATCAAAAAGAAAAAAATGCCGAAATCGTACATAGAATTATCTGAACCTTTGAAATATTTTATTTACAACAGAGCAAGTTGGTTAAAACTGAAGATGTTGAGTCCAGACTAGCAGTTAGTAGTAGTAGTAGTAGTAGTAGTAGTAGTAGTAGTAGTAGTGGTGGTGGTAGTAGTAGTAGTAGTAGTAGTAGTAGTAGTAGTAGTAGGGAAAAACGAAGTTGCAACCGCGCGTCGCTGCATCCAGCATTTGTTGGTGATTCACTGCTATTCCTGGCCGATGGTCTTTCTGCCATCACCCAGGTAACAACCCTCCAACACATAGGTCTGTTTGGGTAGTCGTTGCTGGTGAGGGTTTTACGAGGTCGGCGTAAAAATCCTAACTCAACATCTTCGAGTCGCATTCTACGATACGCAAACGAATTTATTCTCTGTCATGCAGGTCCCCACACAACGCTAGAGCAAAGTAAAATGAAGTTATTTACCTCAAGAACGTGTATGTACGTGTATGTGTAAGTATATATATATGTGTATATATATATATATATATATATATATATATATATATATAAAAAAAGGAAATGAAGAAAATGCTGACAAATAATTGAAGTAATTTAAGTAATTTAATTAGGTGAAAGTTCTTTTTACCGGTTGCGCATTTCTTATGCTTATCAAAATATAAAAGAGAGATTAGAGTCTGTCTCTTATATGTGAAAAAAAGAGGCTCCAGAGTTGTTTTGGATTGCTTGGTTTCGCGCCTAAAATTTTGATTGGTCATTATGAAGGGATCACGTGAATGTTTGAATGGAAGTTGGTGTTGGGGTAAGAAAAAAGGCTCCAGAGAAGTTAAAATTTGGCTAGTGTCCCGCCTAAAATTTCTTATTGGCCATAATAAAGAGGTCACGTGAATGTTTAGAATTTTCGAAAATAGTGTTGTTGAAAATTCTTATTGTTCAGGCTGGTCAGTAGACGTCATGTGGATATTTTAAATAGCTTTTTAGCGCGTAGTTAGGGAGTGTATTTTCCGCTTGACTGGATAAGTAAGTTCGTTTAGAACGGGGAGTGCTGTATGTATGTATGTGTGTGCGCGCGCGCGCGTGTGTGTGTTTATATGTATGTTGGGGCGCGCGCGCGTGTATATATATGTATGTGTGTGGGTACAATTTTCAATATTTATAGTTCTGCTGGCCTTGTGCCTGTATCGGGAAGCAACGTATTTGTGTGAAGTCAATATTTACAGCCATATATATATATATATATATATATATATTTCTTTACTACCCACAAGGGGCTAAACACAGAGGGGACAAACAAGGACAGACAAAGCGATTAAGTCGATTCCATCGACCCCAGTGCGTAACTGGTACTTAATTTATCGACCCCCGAAAGGATGAAAGGCAAAGTCAACCTCGGCGGAATTTGAACTCAGAACGTAACGGCAGACGAAATACGGCAACGCATTTCGCCCGGCGTGCTAACATTTCTGCCAGCTCACCGTATATATATATATATACACCAACACACCGACACACACAAATGTATATATATGTGTGTGTGTGTGTGCATGTGTGCGTGGGTGCCTTGTGTGTGTGTGTGTGTGTGTGTGTGTATGTGTGTGTGTGTCAGTTGAAAGAATCGAAGCATGGGGTTTCTGCGAAGGGCTATTGTTAATCAATTGGAAGACATGTTGACGAGATAAGTACAGACGTTAATTCAACCTATGACTAGTTCCCTGAACGCAAAAAAACCCCATCTAATTAAAAGCCTAGGGTTAAATGTAATTCGTTGCTGGAATTTCAATGAGTAATTTTAGCGGGCAGCTACTTTCTGGAGAATGGCACACAATGTGGCACTTGGGTCACAAATTTATCGAACTGCAGAAAGAATAGATTTCCGAACAGAGTGTAAAATGGTGGGTTTGTTTTCAGTAAAGCTACGACTTTAAAACGATAAACGCTTTAACTCTACCATTAGGTTTCACTTTCCATCTGATGACCTTTATATAACCTATTCTTTCATTTTCTCTCTCTTTTTCTCTTTCCCTCCTCTTTCTCGTCTCTCTCTTTCTATCTCTCTCTCTCTCTTGCCCTCTCTATCAAAATGTTTCTCTCTGGCTATCTGTCTACCTTTCTCTCTCACTCTTCTCTGCCTCTATCCCCTTTCTTTTTCTCTCTCCTTCTCTCTCTTACTCTCTCTCCTTCTATCTCTTTTCTCCCTCTCCTTCTCTCTCTCTTTCTTTTTCTCTTTGTTCTTTCTCCCCTTCTCTCTTACTCTCTCTCCCTCTCTCTCTTACTCTCTCACTCTCTCTTACTCTCTCTCTCTCTTTATCTCTCTTACTCTCTCCCTCTCCTTCTATCTCTTTTCTCCCTCTCCTTCTCTCTCTTGCTCTCTCTCTTTCTTTTTCTCTTTGTTATTTCTCCCCTTCTCTTTTACTCTCTCTCCCTCTCTCTTTTACTCTCTCACTCTCTCTTATCTCTATCTCCCTCTTACTCTCTCTCCTTCTCTCTCTTACTCTCTCCCTCTCCTTCTATCTCTTTTATCCCTCTCCTTCTCTCTCTTGCTCTCTCTTTCTTTTCTCTCTTGTTCTTTCCTTCTCTCTTTTGTTCTTTCTCCCTTCTCTCTTACTATCTCTCCTTTCTCTCTCCGTCGCGCTCTCTATCTCTATTTCTACATCTGTCTCTCTTTCTCTTCTCTCTCTCTCTCTCTCTCGTTCTCCATTTAGCTGGTTGTCATAGCAAACCCACTTTAATACCAGTCGTTCGTATTACAACAATAATAATTACGTTATTTATACAAAACCATTCAATATCTCATAACAAATACAGATGTTTGTCCGTTGATTAATTATTTTTTTCTTTAATTATAAATCCCCCCCCTTCATTGATCTCGATATCTTTACTCTAGAACCAACAATATATTACAGTGATTCAATTGGATAACCATAAACGAAAGATGGTTCTCAGTCTTTCTAATTAAACGTCTTTTTACAAAATTGGAAGATGTTTGCTCAACTCTAGAAAGGAAGTGAAATTCTTGATCTGACGATCTCTCGTTGATAGATTAATAACCATCCATCTGATGGATTGAAGATATATATTAAAATAGCGGATGATATTATAAATGCAGAAGATTGAATAAATGATATTTGCCCTTCTGTTATATGATGCCAATTTGCCTTGATGTTACAGCAAAACAAGAAGAACTACAATGATAACAACAACAGTAATAAATGAACTCATAGCTAAAAGTATGATAAGAGGAATAAACGCTCTAGCTGTATCTGTCATAAATTACATCTTCAACGTAACAACCTGAAGATTACTGAATTCAGAAATTTAGAGACAGAAAAGGTAAGAAATAACAAAACGAAATCATTCTTCCCACCAAAACAAATACACAAGGAATATATCTACTCCGCTGAGAAGGAGGTCGCGGTCTCACACAGATAGAGAACGATTATAAAATAACAACAGCTGGAATAGAAAAGTAATTAGAAATAAAAAGTGGACAACAGCTAGATTTAGTAGTCGTCCATTTTTTATTATAGAAAAACAGAGAGAGAGAGAGATAAGGAGAGAAAGAACGAGAGAGAAAAGGAAAGAGAGAGAACAAGAGAGAGAAAGAGAGGGAGAACAAGAGAGAGAAAGAGAGGGAGAACAAGAGAGAGAAGGAGAGAGAGCAATAGAGAGAAGGAGGGGGAGAACAAAACAGAGAAGGAGAGAAAGAGGGGAGGGAGTAAGAGAGAGAAGGAGAGGGAAGACAAGAAAGAGAAGGAGAGAGAGTAAGAGAGAGAAGAAGAGGGAAAACAAGAAAGAGAAGGGGAGAGAGGAGAGAGAGAACAAGAAAAGGGAGAGAGAGAACAAGCAGAGCAAGAGTGAGAGAGAGAAACATATTGATAGCGAGGGTAACAGAAATAGAGAGAGAGAGAGAGAAAGAAGAGAGAAACATTGATCTCATGATAACACAGCAGAAATCGTCAGACAAAAATCCGCATGAAAGCATAACTACAAAACATACAGTAAGGACAATCCCTCCATGACCAATACCTTGCAAGGCTTGACAGGCAGTAAGTAAGCCTAAGTGAAAGCCAACAATGGTTCAAGAGCTTATGGCCCGTCTCTTTTATCTGCTTCATAACCTCCACCCCCTACAGTATCGTTGGCCCGTCCATACATTTGTGTTCGCCTCTCTTCAGGACGAACACATCACACTTTTTCAGTCCGAACTCCATTCTCACATCAAAACTGAAAGTAAACAACGTATGAACGAGAGAACTGACTTGGGATTCATCTTCCCCATAAAGTTTCAGGTCATCCATGAATAACATGTGGCTGTTCCTTTTTCTTTTCTTTTTTTGCGGCGCTTGAATACATATCCTGCCTTTGCTTTCTTCAGTATCAGTGTTAGTGATATCATACACAATACGAAGATCAGTGGAGACAGGCAGTCCCCTCGGAAGATGCCTTTCCTCATTTCTGTTGACCCTAAACTCCTCACATATGCTGACAGTTCTGTCCTCCACTTCGCCATACTTTTTCCAACATTCGATGCAATACGAAATAGGTTCGTACATTCCATAATCCAAGAATTTGGGATCATATCGTACGCCTTACGATAATCGATCCATGACATGGCTAAGTTAGATTTCCTCCTCTTGCAATCCCTAAGTACTGTTTTCTCTATCAGGTATTGATCCTTGGCACGTCTGCACTTACGCTTGCAACGATTCTGTTCATGTGGCAGGACTCCATATTTTCCAGATGTCCGTACATTGACTCTGCGAATATTCCAGTCAATAACTTCCACCTAAGTGGCAAAGAGGATATCGGCCCCTAATTGTCTACCGTATTGCCTTTTTTGATATTTTCCAGCACTGTCCTTCTTGACGAATTAAATAAAATTACCTTTAAAACAATATCGATAATCATCATCATTGTTCGACCGTGGTCGAGACAATGGAATTTACCATGCTACGCCAGACTTCACGGTCCATCATGGCATTACGGAGGTCCTGTTGCTGGATGCTTGTATCCCTGGAGATTACATCAGGGTAGGAGAGTGTGCGCCCTCTGGTATTGCGAGTAGATGGCTTCCAGAGGAGAAGAGTAGAAATTACCTCATTTTCAGCTCTACAACAATGTCCAGCAAACTGAACTCTCCTACCTTTCACAAGAGATGACACAGGTGGTAGTTTCCCATATATTTGCATTTTGGTCGGATGGCGCTTCCACTAGAGATTTTGAGCTCTCATAATATCGATAAATTAGATCCCTTTTCAACAAAATGTCTTTATCACAGAACCACGGAGTGACCTAGGTGAGTGTGCTCTTTTCTTCAAGCAAAACTATTTTAGAAATACTAAGATTCCTAAAGCGCAGTGACATAAGATATATATTCTATTTTAAAATGTAAATGCTCTCTGAATGGATCTAATATTGATTAGCCTGTTCTATTGATGGAAATTCATGAAGCTGAGTTTATTTCGGAATTGACTAGCATGGTAACATTTTTACAGATATCGACTTCATTTAAAACCTACATTAGATAGATCAGCAGAAAAAGGCATTACTGTCTTGCAATACCGAATCAGTTTCGCTACGTAGATATAGTTATTGTAATAAATATACTTATTTCTAATACGACTGCCATTAATTAAACCAATTCAAAGCTTTCTAAATATGAGCAGGACTTCTATAAATTCATTATGTGAATGCAACAGGGTGGTTATAATGGGCATTTCAGATTTTTCAGTGCTGGTCAATGTAAAGTGGATAGGGGTCAGATATAAGGGAAACTTTTGAAGTACTAGTTCTACTTTGAGATCGTAAATCAGAGATCTGAAGACAGGTCAAACGTTGGTGAAGAAACCAAAGGAAATATCTGGGTGGACCAGATTTCAAATGAGGCACGTTATAGAAGAGAAAGTTATCTTGTTTGGGAAGAAATTATTCTACTCTAGATATAGCCAGCAGAATTTGGTCAAAAAAAAGAAAGAAAGAAACGTGTAGAAAAAGTAATACCTGGGACGAGTAGGGCGACAACATAACAAAAGATATGTCTAGAGGTGGACAGAAAAAAGTGGCGAAGGGAAAATTTCACACAAACAAATGAAACAAATACGCAAAAAGGTTTCAAGAGAAGGGATTTGTTGGGTAATTAGAAGACAAAAAGAGTTTTATGTGGCAGATGAAGGATTGGAAGATATTATAGGAGAAAACCATTTGGGGAAACAGTTATGGGAAATCGCCTTAAGAAGTAAAGATGAATTATTTCTAGGTGGAACACCTTCATCTTTACTTAGCAATATAGAGAATTACTCTAATTATAAGATGCCTATCCCAGATATCAAAGTGGCTGAACAAATGATAAACATTATGATAAGACGTAAAATAAGATGACTCTCCAAAAGAATAGACCAAACATAAGTCTTTATAACTTCTAGAAAATCTTACCATTAACATTAAGAAGACACAGCAACACCCCAAAAGATATTATTTCCTACCTGAAGGGCATCGGGTTTGTAAGGGAGGCTTTCATGACTTTTAGAGGAGGATAAACGAGAGAATATAAGATTATTTCGGGCAGACACAGAAGAACTTACATACTATACGTTGATCTCGACCATAAAGCCGAAAAGTGATTTCTTTTTCTACAAAAGATTGTGGGGATGTGGCTCTGTCGATTACAACGTCCCTCAATATCAGACTGGTACAAAAATCATCCGAAAGAATGGAAAGCAAAGTCGATCTCAGTAGAATTTGAACCCAGTACGTAAAGAGGAACGAAATGCCACTCATAATTTTCTCCGGCTCGCTAACGATTCTGCCACGGCGTTTGTTTGGATAAACTATAAGTCAGTGTATGACTTTACATGTTCAATGTCCGGATATATTAGAATCCATAATTATAGGATTCAGGAAAGTTACAATGTCAAAAATATAATAATATATATTATTGTTCTACACCACAAGAATTTGACATCATTTATATATTAAATACGATATTGCAAAGATATTTGCATTCACCACTTTTCAAGAACGGCAGCTACCCAACATGTCGTATATGTCAACAACAAGACGAAACCATTGATCATGTTGTCTCCATGTGCAGTCTTGCACCTACAGAGTATCTCAACAGGCAGAGTATCTCTGGGTGAGACTTGGATCCAACTTGTACAAATAAAAAGCAAAAATTAAACATATAATAATAATAATAATAATAATAATAATAATAATAATAATAATAATAATGATAAATAATAATAACGATGATGATGATGATAATAATAATAATAATAATAATAATAATAATGCCCTGATGCAGTACCAGGCAGTGGCTCTCATGGCTTCTGATCTTAACGGATTGGAAGTGTCATCATGTACATTGTTTTGTCTTGGTATAAAAGATGGGCTACAGCAAATATTCTGCTCAATACCACAGATTTGCTTGTCAGTTGTTTGACCTTAACCAGTTCACCATGTCCCTTAGTGGCTGACGATATGTGCATCTCTGATCACAAGTAGAATTAGTGGGGGAGCATCATAGCCATGTGTTAAGAGGGATTCTTTGGGGTTTGAATAATTCACCTCTGGAAACATGGGTGGTTCTTTCAACATCCTTAAACAACCCTTATTCAGGGACCTTTTGAGCGGGATGGGCTACTCAACCTGAAGAAAATTCTAACTGGGTCCCACTTGCAAGGTCATGTGCTGTTTATCTTGATATGAGATCACCATGTCGCGCACATATGATTGTGATGCATGTGCCTGGTGTACCCTTATCAGACGGGTAGTCATGATGGGTATATTGGGCTTCGTATATTTTACCCCAGTGTCACTTTGATGGCATGCACTGCTCTCTCACTCAATAATAATAATAATAATAATAATAATAATAATAATAATAATAATAATAATAATAGTGAGGATTGTGTTACTATCACTTGCCCAGAAACTGCCAGTGTTCTAGCGTGAGTGAAGGATAACATATGTTACAGTATGAAGGCTATTGTTATTTGGGCAGGGTTTCGCCAATCAGGCAAGTTAACATTTGTTGATCACCGGATTATTTGATGGTTCTGAATTTGTAATTAAATAGGTTTGTGTAAAAATTCTCTTTATATTCTGAGCATTCAATTTCTGAAGTTGCC
Organism: Octopus sinensis; assembly: GCF_006345805.1. NCBI lineage: Eukaryota > Metazoa > Mollusca > Cephalopoda > Octopoda > Octopodidae > Octopus > Octopus sinensis. The sequence continues at coordinate 48,151 of NW_021833462.1, read as the reverse complement.
ATTGCACCTTGTGAATGAGGAGTGGTTACTGAGTAGACTGTCCTGTCGGTTTAAATTGTTTTAGTCTGCTTGTAAAATAATACTATTTACAAGTACTATTTACTATTTTGCTTGTAAAATAATACTATTTAATAATACAAGAGAGTGATTGTATATTTGTATGGATAAACGGTAACAAAATCTACATGGTCATGTTTCAATAAAGTACGTTTAACATAGCTTTATAATGAGACACCATATTTAAATCACTGAAGTCTCTTGGCACAACGACCAGTTGCAGATAGTGTCTACAGCCTTATTTGTATCATGAAGTAAAAAACAAAAAGCAATTTAGCAAATTAAAGTGATTTTTGGACAACGTTATGAACTAATATTCTTTCATATCCTTTGTTGCGGATATATGATCTTAATGAGGTGGGGTAAAGAAATGTATTCACAGACGTAACGTCCGATTACGCGACACTACAACGCTTTTTTCTCTTCTCTCACATGTTACTCTTTACAAGAGTTCGACGGGTCCACCTTTTAATCACACAGGGGTGTTAATATCTACCACCACAACACATTTAAGATTTCAGGTATTTTCGGTAGTGAACTGAGGTCGGGAGATCTATTTACGGTTCAAGCAGCCAAGCTTTAACTTTATACACCTGTCTGTGAAAAAAAGACGTACACCAAGCAACCATTTAACTTCCAGAAGGTTCTGACTGCGAACACTTTCAAACATCAATTCCTCTAATCTCTCAACACAATAATATATGAGAATAGTCTCTGTTACAATCCCTCAAGAAATTAAATTCTAGGATGTTACGTGCCTTTCAATAATATCAGATATACTTGATTAGACCAAGTCGTATTTCGACAGCAAATAAAACTTTAGAGTTGGCCAAATAGAATGTTCCAGATTCTGAAGAAACCTCCTGTGGCATGTTCTAATGCCAATCAGAAACTACTACTACTACTACTACTACTACTACTACTACTACTACTACTGCTGCTACTACTAACACCACCACCACCACCACTACTACTACTACAACCACCACCACCACCACCACCACCACTACTACTACTACTACCACTACCACCACCACCACCACCATTACTACTACTACTACTACTACTACTACTACTACTGGCAGCAACAGAAGCAGTAGATGCCTCTAGTACAATTTATCCTTTTTTTAGTAGCAGAGCGAAACCAATGATAATTCAAAAATTTGGCTGCAATCTTTAACATTTCTTGGTGAGTAGTTTGTGTTATCTAGATCTAAACAAATTCATTTAATATTTTTGTATAGACACGATTTGTGCATGATAGAACTGAATGGTAAATAATAGCATCTCCCAGTTTGATAAAGAAAGAAAAGACGAGGGTAAAAAGCATGATAAAGAATAAAGATTATGGAGGTGAAAGTGAGAGAAACTGCGGTAAAAATAAATAGAAGAAATAAAATAAGAATCTATCACTAATGACTTCTCAAGAGACTGAAAAATATGGTCATATTTTTTCAGGTGCAATTATATTCTGTTCATAATCAAAGACTTGTCACAGTAACTGTCAGCACTTAGAATAGATTATAAACAATGACAGACGGTGACTCACTCACACTAAAACATATACGTAGACAAATGCATATGTACACAAACTGTACATTTAGGACTATATATATATATTACACATATATAAATAATTATATACATATATATATAAATACATATATACATATATATATATACATATATATATACATATATAAATAAATATATAATTAAATATTTAGTATATAGTTACATGTATATATATATATGTATAATATACATACATATATATATATATCCATATATATATACATATATACATATATATATATACATATATATACATATATAATAAATATATAATATAACTATTTAGTATATAGTTACATGTATATATATATGTATATATATATATACATATATATATATATACATACATACAACATATATATATATACGTATATAAATATATATATAATATAAATATTTAGTATATAGTGACATGTATATATATATATGTATATATATATATATATATATATATATACATCCATACATATACATATTTGTGTGTGTGTGTGTTCGTGTGTGTACGTGCGTGCGTGTAAGTATGTGAGAGAAAGTGAAAGTAACAAGTGAGTGAATGTTCTGCCATACTTCTTTTAACTTACGATAATAAAGCATAAAAAAAACGGCTAAGACGTTTCCTATATATTTAGACACGTCTTCTCTCTCTCTCTCTCTCTCTCTCTGCTTCTCTCTTTATTACACTTTTTACTTGACGTCTCTGCAAGACAAAATGGCAGCCGATAGTAATCTTTTACGCTCTCGGCTACTTATTTATTGCAACTGATGGCCTCGTCTTACAAATTACTGTCCATCAAGATTTACCGAACGTATTGGTTGAAAGCAATTTGTTTATTCATTGTTCACTTTTTTCTCGAACAAGTCAGTCATTTCTAGTCTACTCGCTCTTGCAAGCATTTACTTAACAACGGTCCTGGTAAACAGTCCAGCTGAATCAATAGCTTATACTAAAAAAAAGGGAAGGCACGAAAATAGATACAACTTTATAATTGTGGGACGAAGAAATGTTAGGCAACCGGTACAGAAAATATCTCGAAACAGGAGAACTTAAGGCCGAAATTATAGTTCCTTGTGTCCAAATATGACAGTATTTAAAATAGTTTAATATTCATACATTATTTTATCTATGAGTTTTATTTTGAAATGGATGACACAACACAACCGATAATTGATCACTTTATCATCAGAAAAGACGACGGAATATTCATGGTATTTTCAAGGTATTTACACTTTTGAACAAATGTAAAAATAACTGGCAAAAAATGTAAAAATAACTACAAAATAACCACAAACTATTATTTAGTTACTAATCACATTTTGAATGCATAATTTTATAAATTTATATATCAACACCATGAATTTGAATATATTTTACAAGGGGTATTCCAGAAGTTTTTCAAGATACATTTATTTATTTCAAATAAGTAAACCCTCTAATCTACTTCAAATTATGATCAATGCTCTACGTTCAGTGCACTTGCTGTTGCACTCCAGCCACTTCGTGAAGGCCCATGGGGGTCTTTCAATGTGAAGGTGACCCGGACCCTTCATGTCTCAGTGTCTCAAACGACTTACCCACGGATGTTCTCATTTAACTTAGTAAACAACCAAAACTCGCAGGAGCAAAGTCTGGATTGTAGTGAAGATGAAGGACAATTTCGATAGCCATCTCTGTTAGTTACGAAGATGGAATTGTGGCCTGGTGCGCTACCCTTATACAGGATCTCTGGTCTTTTGCAATGATATTTCTTCTTGAACACTCTCAAAATCTTCACAAAGTACTCTGTTTTACCGTCTGTCTAGAGAAAGGGAACCATCATTAGCTTCCCAGTGGACTTGTTTTACTTGGCATTCTTGGGTCAGGATGCTTCCATTATGCCATCTGCTTCCTGGATCCTAACATAAGATCCAGCTTTCTTCGCAGATCCCCAAAGTATCTTTCATTTTTGTTGTCACTGAGCACTGTGGAAGCAAACTATGCATGAATTTAAACGCATCTTCAGATTTTAATGAATAATTCTGTATGCAGTTGCCTCATTATCTCAAACCTTTATGTTTATTGTTTTTATTAACACACGACGGTCTTCATCAAGAAAACTGCGGATTTTCTCAACCAGCTGTGATGTTCTGAAGTCTTTCGTCCATTCACACCTCTCATCGTTTCTCAATACCCTCTACAGTCGTCGTGTGCCAGCGAAAAACTTATGTTCAGCACGTAAAAGTCAAACCGTAAGCTGTCTGGTACATTTATACGTTTCTGTAGGGTTTTTTTCCTCCTGTTTAAATAAAAAAATTATTGCAAAGCGAGCATCCAAACTGCCTTCATTGCAAACCAATCATCTGTAACAAGCGGTGTTCAGTAGGGGGTGTTCAAACTGCTGTTACAGCTGCCTTCTTCAAGCGGGAAGAATAAATGTTGGCAGTTTAGGTTATTAGATGTGTAGCTATGATATACTGAAAGTACAATTATCTAGAACTTGTATAACTGCCTCTCCTGAAAAGAACTCTCATATTTCACTAAAACCTAATTTTTTTTCATTTAGTTCCGGTCATTTTGTAACTTATTGCATTCTCATTTAACAACGAAGTATATTTCATTTCATAGAACACGCTGACAGTCTTACTTTTCACCTGCACATACTCTGGTTCAAATTGCGAATTGCTGGTGTATGAGTGCGAGTGTATGTGTGTGTGTGTGTGTGTGTGGCTCTATGTGTGTGTGTTACTCACTGGGTCTGGGAGAACTAGAAATGTTTCATGTGAGCCTTCTAGTGAACGATCATAAATAGCATCTGTAACTTTAGAAATACAAAAATTAATAACTTTCCTACTTTGTGGTCTTGAGCAATATTTTAAAGTCAAAAACATCTTTGTTCTTATTACACACTGCTACGAAACTGCTCTTCCTCTGGTCACTCGATCCCCATGCAACGTTCATCCTTTGATGTATTTTCTGAAGCAAAGCAGTTTTCCTACAAATTAAAGAAATATTTACTTTTGGTAAAATATGTGTGCGAGGGAATGTTGCTTTTTTTCACCCAAGAACTCTCTGGAATTGTTCGCATTGATGTTATTGTTCTTCGAAACGCAATTTCAGACGTAGCGTGTTTTGCCGTAAAATATCTTGGGTTTGCTTCTATTAAAATATACAGTCCGACGTCGATTGTTCGCCCATAACTTTTTGTATGTTTAGATGAACAATCAACGTTTTCGTCATTATTATGTGTCGAGAAGATTAAGAAGAAAACGCTAAAATTTTTTTAAAACTCTGTTTACGCAAATTCTAGACTGCTGAGACACCGTGCTTAAGAATAAATTTAAAACCTATTCTTCGGTATGAAATTTCATTTGGCAAAATCTTGAATCTCTAAGAGGAATATGAAATCACGTCTATCAAATTAGCAGTCAATTACAATAACAATGACAATATTCTTCTTCTTCTTCTTCTTCTTCTTCTTCTTCTTCTTCTTCTTCTTCTTCTTCTCCATCTCCTCCTCCTCCTTCTCCTCCTTCTTATTCGTATTATTATTATTATTATTATTATTATTATTATTATTATTATTATTATTATTATTATTATTATTATCGTTTATTATTATTATTATTATTATTGTTATTAGTACTATTATTATTATTATTATTATAATTATTATCATTATTATTATTATAATCCTCATTATTATTATTATAGAGAAAACATGACCGATGAAACAACAGCGACAGTAAATAATAATAATAATAATAATAATAGTAATAATAATAATAATAGTAATAATAATAATAATAATTATAATAATAATAATAATAATAATAATAATAATAATAATAATAATAATAATAATCGAAATCAATAACAGCAAGATCAATTAATGCATGCAAAATATTAAACTCTTCTAAATTATTTCTACGTTTGTGTTTTTCTTTTTCTATTTTTTTTTAGTTCTTGTGTTGCACCACTTTACCCTTCGGCAGTAACAACTCCGTAGACAAAAGAGACCTCAATAATAACGTTTAACAAACAACTAACATTAACACAAGCAGGATGAACTAAAAATCACCATTTTTTTTTTTGTCTAATAATCTCCAACGGTTCACCATTTTTATGCTTTTAACTTGTTGGAATGCAATTAATATTTCACATTTCTTTTAACAAAAATGTCGAAATTCAAAACCTTGCTGTGAAATCTGATTAATTCTAAAAACTAATTAGTTTAAAACTTAATTACTTTTCATTAAAAACGAGTATATAGAAAACACATACACATACAACCAGACCATTTCATACATAGACAAGTGATGGGGACATAAACACAGCAGCATAATAGAAACATTGACGTTTATACATTGAAAGAGATATTGTTGCCAATAGTTATAATAAAATATACATAATTAGCTTACCTTGACGAAAGATTATGCTAATTTATTCTGCTTTGAAACTTTTTCACACTATACACATTTACGTATAGACACCGGGAATGATAACTTGTCACGATTATATATTTCTTATACTGCAGAAGTATTTTCTGATTAAATTAGATATTATACAAAATCGTTTCTGGCAATTAATGAGTATGTTTGATATAAATAAAATGTTGTCCCTCGCAAGTAATTGTTTACCAATTAATCTTATAAAATTGTAAATATAGGCGCAGGAGTGGCTGTGTGGTAAGTCGCTTGCTAACCAACCACATGGTTCCGGGTTCAGTCCCACTGCGTGGCATCTTCGGCAAGTGTCTTCTACTATAGCCTCGGGCGGACCAAAGCCTTGTGAGGGGATTTGGTAGACGGAAACTGAAAGAAGCCCGTCGTATATATGTATATATATATATATATGTATGCGTGTGTGTTTGTGTATCTGTGTTTGTCCCCCTAGCATTGCTTGACAATCGATGCTGCTGTGTTTATGTCCCCATCACTTAGCGATAGAAAGAGACCGATAGAATAAGTACTGGGCTCACAAAGAATAAGTCCCGGGGTCGAGTTGCTCGATTAAAGGCGGTGCTCCAGCATGGCCGCAGTCAAATGACTGAAACAAGTAAAAGAGTAAAAAGTTATTTCGCATATCTGGGCCGCCTAGTTTTCCGATTGCCTAATTTCTATTTCGTTTTAAGGTAGACTTGATTATTATAAATGTTTTAATTTGTCCTAAGATTTTTCTTCAGTACTTCGTTTGTTTTTGCATAAATATAAAGAATTGTATAAAATCCTACAAACAACAACGATATTTGTCTCATGGGAAATGCTTAGGGACCGCCAGTGGTTAATTCCATAGAAAAGCCCATATGGTAGAAATCATCTCACGACTAAATAAAGACATTTCTTATAATCAAGCATCCAAGAAATTCTTGTTTTAAATCGGTAAAACGCTGTACAATACGGAAGCAACTTTAATAATATTAATGGCTTAACAGAAGTTGAGACAACTGGAAACCAACTACACGTCAGTTTTTTTTTTTTATACGATTTCATTTCCTCTTTGAATGGTTTGAACTGAAGTATCACCAAGCGTTTGGCAAAACTTGATGCAATATCTGTTCGATGCAGTCAGTCGGTCACATTTGCGTGAAAACGAAATTCGGAGGAAGGTGCACGTCTGTGGAAGCAGTCCGTCGGTTACGACGACGAGAATTCCGGTTGATCCGAATCAACGGAACAGCCTGCTCGTGAAATTAACGTGTAAGTGGCTGAGCACTCCACAGACACATGACACAGAGAGTGACAAGGTCGGCCCTTTGAAATACAGGTACAACAGAAACCGGAAGTAAGAGTGAGAGAAAGTTGTGGTGAAAGAATACAGCAGGGATCACCACCATCCCCTGCCGGAGCCTCGTGGAGCTTTTAGGTATTTTCGCTCAATAAACACTCACAACGCCCGGTCTGGGAATCGAAACCGCGATCCTACGACCGCGAGTCCGCTGCCATAACCACTGGGCCATTGCGCCTCCACAGTGCACGTCTGTACCTGGGCGTAACAGCCGTGAACTGAGGCGGCGTACCAGCACGAAAATTTCCATGCTGTGCAGAATGGATGGTACCACCTCCTACTGAAACGTCTCTATCCGCGTGGCATTAAATTTTATGGTAAAAAATAAAGTCTGATATATTTGAACGTACCTTGTATTATTCATTAACTCAACTTTTCTTATTCTTTTCAGGTAGTTTCAAATTTAACCTATAACTGACTTATATGTCACTTTACTCTCTTTTACTTGTTTCAGTCATTTGACTGCGGCCATGCTGGAGCACCGCCTCTAGTCGAGCAAATCGATCCCGGGACTTATTCTTTGTAAGCCCAGTACTTATTCTATCGACATTTTTGCCGAACCGCTAAGTGACGGGGACGTAAACACACCAGCATCGGTTGTCAAGCAATGCTAGGGGGACAAACACACACACACAAACACACACACATATATATGTATATACATATATACGACAGGCTTCTTTCAGTTTCCGTCTACCAAATCCACTCACAAGACATTGGTCGGCCCGAGGCTATAGCAGAAGACAATTGCCCATGGTGCCACGCAGTGGGACTGAACCCGGAACCATGTGGCTGGTTAGCAAGCGACTTACCACACAGCCACTCAAAGAAATCTGAGGGAGAAAATGACTATTAAGATTAAAGGTAAACGCCAAAACTCCCCTTAACCAAAAGCAAACGAGACGATGAACCAAAAATATATGGGCAACGTTATCCGAGATTGCTGTTTCTTATTGGAGAAAAAGCTGAAACATATGGAGGCTTAACATCTCTTCAAAATAGGTAATATTTATTAAATGGTTTAGCAATTAGGAGATTGAATTAAAAATAAAGAATGTTTTAGAGATAATGCATTCTTGAAGTAAAGTAAAATCTTCAAACGCTAGTTGCAAACGGTGAGACACGTGTAAAGAATTCAAATTTTGTAATCACCAGGGATACGAAAATAATAACTTTTATTCCAGGGTAGAATAAGATTTCATTTTAGGAATAGGTTATTTGGGCTGAGAAGAGACACTTTTACATCTTAAGTTTAGTTATTGTGAGTTGGAGGTGTCATCATATCTATCTATCTATCTATCTATCTATCTATCATCTATCTATCTATCTATCTATCTATCTATCTATCTATCTATCTATCTATCTATCTATCAATATGTATATATATATATATATATATATATATATTATATTTCTCTGTCCGTTTGTTTCTCTATCTCTGTCTTAATGGTGTGGCATATTTGAGAAGCCATAATTTATGCTATATCAATACGGTATGGTGTATATTTGCTGTCGTCGCTGATATACATATCTCACTTATATACCAAAGTGTTCCTGTATGTATATGAACAAATATTTACATATGACGCCATCACTTTTCTTTTACGCAAGCATCGTATTTAGACTAGAAGAATTATTTATATTTCATCGACTGAAAAAAATGAAGCAAATTCTGGTTATGGCTTCTAAAAACGAACACCTAACAAAAACAACAGCAAATAAGGCAAATTGAATGACTTCAAAATTTGTAGTAAGAATCCATGTTTTATTTTTTTTGTCTGATTAAACAGTTGGAAATTGATACATTGCATGATAAGGAATGAATTAGGGAGAAAAATTAAAAAAGTAAAGTAAAGATAATGTAAAACGCAATGAATGATAGAGTGAAATGATGTAGCTTCTGGAAAGAAATGAATATTTAAGATGGAAAGTCTCGGGAAAAGCAAAGAATGCGTTTTATCGTAGGTGAATACAAATTTGACGAAATGGTTAAGAAAAGAGTTTCATCATCTTGAGATTTTGGGTTCGATCCGTATGTGTTACATCTCAGGTAAATCTTATTTACCATGGCATATTCGAGTTTCTGTGGGAAGATGTGCAGACGGAAACTACTGAGAAGATGTCAAGCGGAGTGTACCCGTAATTCAATGGTGCAGCCTTATCGAATATTATTTCACGTTTATTCTGTCTGAGAACTGTGTTAAAAGATCAGGTGTTCGGAATGCAGAATTACTTAGAGGTGTTAATTTAATGAACTGGAAACTGAGTTTATCAAACAGCAGAAGATTCATCAATGAAATTGACTGAGAAATATTTACTGTTTTTTGGCAGAAAGTCAGACATTTTCAGGAAAGAACATTTGATTACATCACCTTCAGTAGTTGATTGAAATTCGCTTCATCGATTCTGAGATGAAAAATAAAATTAAGGTTAACGTCGGTGCGATTCGAAATCGGTAGGTGAAAGGTTGGAAAGAATTATCTAAGGAATTTTGTGTCATGCGCTAAAAATTCTCAGATTAATGGCTCGGATCTCATCAAGCGTCCAATCCTATATGTATGTATGTATGTATGTATGCATGCATGTATGTATGTATGTATGGATGGATGGATGGATGGATGGATGGATGTGTATGTGTGTATGTATGTATGTATGCATGTATGCATGTATGTATGTATGTATGTATGTATATATGTATGTATGGATGGATGGATGGATGGACGGATGCATGTATGTGTATGTATGTATGTATGTATGCCTTTATGTATGTATGTATGTATGTATGCATGTATGTATGTATATATGTATGCATGTATGTATGTATATATGTATGCATGCATGTATGCATGTATGTACGTATGCATGCATGTATGTGTGTATGGATGTATGTATGTATGTATGCATGTATGTAAGTATGTATGTATGTATGTATGTAGGTATGTATGCATGTATGTATGTATGCATGTATGTATGTATGTATTTATGTACAAATGCTTTGAGCCAGTAACTGACCAGTTGGTATCCCGTGACTAATAATGCCGTTGTCCAGTAGCTACAATATGTAAAGTTATACAATTTTATTTTATTTCATTGAAATTGCTATATTTTCTTTCGTGAAGGCATCAAAACCACAACGTAAATGCTTCTATTCCTGGCCAAAACGTTGACGAAATATATTTTCACTCTCCACATATTTCTGTAGGCCTGAGGAAAGAAATTTACGCCACAATATACTCATTCTTTCATTACGGGACGTAATGGATTTTTCTTGAAAGTATTCTAAGCCAACCAGAGATATTATTAAGTAGAAAATGTATTTTAGTAGGATTTTGGGTAGAAGCTGAGGGCAAAATAGAATGAAATGAGGGTGGATGAGATGGGCGAGTTGACATGAGAAAAATAAAGATATTTTATTTATTCACATAAGGGAGATTTCTAAGTTTATCTACAGAAAATTATAGGGAATAATGAAAAATCTGTGGAAGGAAATTAGGATGTTTTCTTTTGTTTTATGTCTTTATGTTATAGAGCATCTTTCAACGAGCGTCTTTCTTTGTTACATTCTTCAGTTTTAAGTTTGACTCGACCAATTGCTATTTACATCTTTTGCGATATTGTCGAACCAGCTGTTGGACTTTAATTGAGGCCACATGCTATTGTTTTCACTATCCAGTTTCTTTATCTTGATTTCAAATTTCTTTAATATTGTTTTCACTATCCTTCATCAACAAGTATTGCTTCTTGTAGTGTTTGTGATGATTGTTGTTGTTAATTATGATGTAATTTGTTTTGTTGCCGTCTATTAAAGTGGGTTTTTTAAATTATTATTTCTAAACAAAGACGCTTGAAACTGTCATATTAAGCAATACATTTAGCAGAAACAATAATTTCACATACGTTGTGGCACCGTCAACATGGAAAATTAGCAGCTAAGTGCACACTAACGAGTCCAACGTTGTGAGCCAATGAATTTTTAACTACATAATTAAGTTCATATAGACGTCAACCAAATCTGTCTTAGATTCTGTAACTAGTTGGAATAAATTTGCTGCTCGTGACGACTTTAAGTTTATCCCCGCATTTAGTTAGGTCTGCTACATTTCCTTTCAGCCTCTTTTCGCTCGAACTGTGAGCTACGGAGGACAACAAAGGAACACCGGTTGTGAAGAGGGATGAGAGAAACATAACCAAAATGATTCATGCTCTCACATACCTACACTCAAACATCAGATCCCCAATGTATGGACGGTGTCTAGTAGTGAGACTTAAGTCCCAGCATCCCTTCTTGGAAGTCTAGCTACAATATATGGAGTAATAAAAGCCTGGTAAGGACTTTCTTGTCGAGAAACGTTCAAATTGCTTCTGGAACAGATCTCTGTCCTAAGTCAATGTTCGGCAGAAATTTAGAATCGTGAAGACAATCAACCTATCATTAATACCAACAGCTATCCAAGGGAGATAATTAACTTTGGTGAACTATAATAGGCGCAGGAGTGGTTCTGTGGTAAGTAGCTTGCTAACCAACCACATGGTTCCGGGTTCAGTCCCACTGCGTAGCATCTTGGGCAAGTGTCTTCTGCTATAGCCCCGGGTCGACCAATGCGTGGATTTGGTAGACGGAAACTGAAAGAAGCCTGTCATATATATATATATATATATATGTGTGTTTGTCCCCCTAGCATTGCTTGACAACCGATGCTGGTTTACGTCCCCGTCACTTAGCGGTTCGGCAAAAAAGGGACCGAGAGAGTAAGTACTGGACTTACAAAGAATAAGTCCCGGGGTCGATTTGCTCGACTAAAGGCGGTGCTCCAGCATGGCCGCAGTCAAATGACTGAAACAAGTAAAAGAATAAAGAGTAAGAGTATAATAAACGTAATAGACACAATAGTCGTATGTTATTCGAGCTGGAGCAGATGTGGACAGCATTTCAGCATCACGTCGTTCGCCTTTTGTGAAAATATTACCAATCCAGAGCGATGAATTTTAAAGGAGCCAAACGGAATGCGTCGTGGGATTTGATCCGGTTCTTTGCGTAGTGATAGTAATGCCCTTACTATTACATTGGTGGTAAACTATTTAGACTGTAAAGTGATGGGGGATGAGTTTCTTGGACAACATCGGTATCGGGGAGACAGATGACTTGTAAGCCTGGGCAATCGCCAGTTCTTTTACAAATATCTTCTGAATTCTTGCGCGTAGAGATGTCGTTATACACAATTTTTGGTTAATCCTGACCGAAAGAAACCCATAACCGGTTGAAGAATTCGGCAAGACACAATTCAATTTATGTAAGATATTTGGTATTTCCCAGTGTTAAGACAAGGTTATCTTGTAGACTTGTATGGTAATAGAAGCACTAATCTCATGTCTTTGAATTGCAATTTTATCGACCTTTTACATTGAATGGCGTCGGGCTGGCAGAGGCGTTAGAGCGTGTGATAAAACGGCCTATGGTATTTAATGCGACTCTTTGCTTTGTGAGTTCAAATCTGTCCTATGTCAACGTCGATTCGTACTATTCTGGTTTGGTGCTGTGTCTCTAACCTTGAATCACGTCTCTTGTGAACGACCAAAATTATGACAGGATTGCAGAGATGTTAACCCTTTAGTGTTCAGATTACTCTGCTAAATGTAATATGTTTTTTACTCAAATTGTTTTTAATTAATTATGCATTATCTTATAACTTTGAGGTTTCAATGACGTGATTGTTTATTTTTAGAACGTCAATGTGGGTTAGGTGTGAGAGGCTAGATT
>NW_021833462.1:20000-27500 GCF_006345805.1 Octopus sinensis | reverse complement strand
GAAGAGAATGATCAATGAAATCGATCCCCAATACTTAGCTGGTATTTTATGTTATGAAACCTGGATGGGTGAATAGTAATGTTGTACTTGATGATCCATCACAGATACTGCAAAACTTTAACTTTCACACCATCGATTCTGACAATTTATCACCATATCTTTAAATATATTAAAAAAACTGAAATCAATGTATATGTGTTTCTCTCTCCTTTTTACACACGCACACATACACACATGCGCAGACATACAAACACCACCGCCCCACAAACGCACACATATCTCCCACGCATACTATAGCAAAATATTTTTTTTTCTATATTTGAACACCAAATCTGCCATAAACTTCAAAAAAAAAAAAAAACAGAAAAAACTGTTTAGGCCGCTGCTGTTATAAAATCTTCGACGTTAAACCGCAGAATTGATTAAGCATCGAAATAAATGGCTTGTGTTATTTAATTTATCCTATCTGCTTTCATATTTGAAATCCCCTGCTGGATCGACGTTGTACTTCACTTAACATGGTAGAGATAAAAGGAGTTGCTATCATGAAGTAGATACGATACAATCAGACGATATTGTCCTTTCTAAATGGTTTGTGCACCAACACAAAGAGTCAATAAGATAGGTTGCTGTTTCAGCAAATCTTCGGTTACTTATGTTTAAAGGACAACTCTGTTTAGATATACTGAATGACTATAATGAACTGGCTCCAGGCACTCGGGCTCATCCCTGATTTCTTCTCTCATTTCATTCTGTCGTTCTCTTTCTCTTTCCTAGATACACTTTTATATCTATACATACATTATGGTCGAGTTTTGTTTTTTTCTGACATTCTAATGTACGTATGTATGTATATAAGTATGTATGTGTGTGTGTTGTGTGTGTGTGGGTGTGGGTGCGTGTATGTATATGTGTAAGTACGTATCATGAATGCGCGTGTATATATATATATATATATATACATATATATATATATATATATATATATATATATATATATATATATATATATATATATATATATATATATACATATATGTATGCATATATTCTTTCTCTCCCACTACATCTCATTTCTCTCTCCCTTTCTCGTTTTTACAATCTACCACCAATACTCTTTCATTCCGTCTCTGAAATAGTTACATACGTATATACACAAACCATTTGTTTTCACTATCTCTCTCTCTCTCTATCTATCTCCATATCTTGGTGCGTGAACATCGCAGTCTCTCATAAATTCTCATCTCCTTTTCTTCCTTTTCTTCCTTCTTGTCACCATTCATCAATTTCTTTACTCAGGAATCTTTTGCTCTCATATTATATGAAATTCAGGAAACACGAAAACTATATTGTACATGACCTTATTAACTTTCCGAGAGGTTTTTTTTTTAATTTAGAGTTATTTTGTTTTTGTTGCTGTTCTTGTAGCTCTCTTAATCTCGAGCTCCACCCCGGATGAGTACGACACATTTGGAAACTCAAATCTATGATTGGCGTTACTTAATCCGTCAGATGATTCAAAAATTAGGTTAAAACCGTTCCGTTGATTTGGGGGTTGTAGAGTTTAACTTTTCAGACATTTGCCCTTCATTTATGACTGACAGAATGGGAGAATGAGAATGAGATACGTAGTCATTACAGACCTATTATCAAATCCCGGATGGTGGACAACTGAAAGATTTTTACTTGTATAGAACGGAGGTACGATTATAAACATTGTACCTGTATCCATAGTATTGAAACGAGACTGCTGTTTGACGCAATGTAAGTAAAATATTTTAGGTACTGGACAATATGTCTGGCTGTATTTTCTTACATCGCTTATATTTTCTGAGTTCAAATTTCACTGAGGTCTGTTTTGCATTTTATTTATCTGGGGTCGATTAAATTAAATACCAACTACCATAGAGCTGGCGTGACTTCATCGACTAATCGCTCCCACAAACATCTGGCTTTGTATTTGTGTGAGAAAAAATTGAGGATGGGGAATTGTCAAATTTGTTAGATGAATTGAGAGTATTAACATACAAACCATTGCATCCTGAGTCCAAATATCGACATTTCGTCCATTCGAGGCTGAGAATTAAAGTATGGGGCTCGACATTCACCCTCCTCCAAATTTAGGCACCCTTGTATATGTCAAAAAGTCTTAGGACAACACAATATATTGTGAGTGAATGGTAATCGCATTGACTATGAAGACAACAGAACTAGCTTCGAAATGGCTGTGAATCAGAAAGGGGGAAGTCTGGAAGGGGTAGTGTTTCTTGAGGCACTGGTGGGGACAAGCTGGCTGGATCAACTGGGTGAGGATCTCTGGCTGTTGAAACACTAAAAACCCATGAACTGCAGGAAACATCAATGTACTTGAAGACGGCATATAATAATATATTAATAAAAATACTCATAGACACTTTGTATTTAAATAATATTACCGATCAAATGCAATTAAATTTTTGAAAGATATTCCATAAAAATGTGACGTAAACATTATTTTAGAAGGGCTTCACTATATTTTTTTGGTCCCCAGCTATCTTTCAGCTATTCATCTTTTGTTTCAAGACTGCAACGGCATAACCTTCTAAATATAACGTAATGTAGAGGTAAGGGTTTCAGGAGTGGCAACGATGAGTCAACATTGACCCGGTTCTCACGTGGAGGTGTGAAATTTGCATACATAAGATTTGTTGTCGTTGTTGTTGCTTTTGTTACGTAGCTGGTGTTCATCCCTTTGCATAAAGACATGTGATCAAAGAGGTTTCAGCAATGACTTTCTAAAGCATATCAGGTTATTGAAATGCAATCAGTTTCTCATCCGCCCCCGCTTCTCACTCACTTTCCGTCTCTCACTCACCCGCTCTTTCGCTCACTCCCCCACTTTCACTCACCCCCACCCCACTCTCCCTCTCTCACCCACCCTCTTTCTCACTCAATTACACCCTTCTCTCCACCCAACCCCTTTCTCTCATTCGACTCATCAGTTGTGTTTTCACATGAGAGACACTCAAGTGTTTCTCTCCCGCTCACATGATGTTGCTTGCCTCACCTTTAAACGCTTGACTGATATATTTGTTTCTAGAGATTGGCTTTTATCAGGAGCTGCTTTACTGATAATATATGACATTCAATGACTGTCACATCTGACCTTAAAAATCTATGAAATATTCCTAGTCACACGCTCTGTATAAAATTCGAACTGTTATGTCGGTTGTGACATGTTTCGTTCCTCAAAACAAACAATTATACTTAACTACAATCAAGTATAATGGAATGATAACAATATACCCTGATTGATCTAAACAATGTTCTGGTAACTCAATACAACATTTGAGACGAAACCGATTTTTCCGCCATTTTCTCTTGTTTTATTCGGTCAATTTCACTATTTCAGAGCGAATGGTCAGTTGATGCCAGTCTTGTATACATCGTCTGCCTTCTCACATTCTCCCTTTCAAATTTAGTCATGTATGTATCGACTGCATGGATGGTTTTACGAGTAAATGTAACTATATATTTATTGATGTATCTATGGGTGTATATATGTATTTCTTTACTGCCCACAAGGGGCTAAACATAGAGGGGACAAACAAGGACAGACAAAGGAATTAAGTCGATTACATCGACTCCAGTGGGAAACTGGTACTTTATTTATCGACCCCGAAAGGATGAAAGGCAAAGTCGACCTCGGCGGAATTTGAACTCAGAACGTAACGACAGACGAAATACGGCTACGCATTTCGCCCGGCGTGCTAACGTTTCTGCCAGCTCGTCGCCCTTCTATGGGTGTATATATGAAACTATGCATTTGTGTTTATTTTTAGCTACTGTATGTGTATAAGTGTAGCTACTTGTGTGTGTATATAACTACTTGTGCATGTATCTATGTATCGATGTATGTGTCTATGCTTGCATGCGTGTACGGGCGGGTGCTGAAAAGTTTCTGGCTTTAAGGGTTTCGGGAAAGGCATGCACGGAATACCAATCTTCCGAGCTCTTTTGCAGAGCTTAGAAGAACTGAATGACCGCTGCGATAAGTGTGCGAATCTGAGAGTGGAATACGTTAAATAAAATCACAATTAACCGATTCTCCTGTATTTTCATGAAACCAAAGCCAGAAACTTGTCAGCAGCCCCTGGTACGCAATGTATGTAACTCATATATCTAATGCAAGGTAGTGCATGTGACGTATTGTTTGTGTGTCTGTTATGTGTGTCTAAATTGTTATCAATTTGATTTGTTTACATGTTCTAACGTAGATTCAGTTTATGAAGTTATTACGTAAACCTGATGAAACTTCAGTTTCAAAATCTTATCAGGGTTTGTAGGGTAAGTGCTGAAAGAGAAGAAGAGAGAGAGATTTAAGCGGAGAAAGGGAGAGGCTGGTTCTCTACGTCATTTTGTCAGTCACAATGCCTTACTATTCATCGACATCATTACATAATACTCATATCTCTAAAGAATGTCGAACTGGTTTCATGACATCTAGAGTTCCACAACTATTTAGATTGTGTTTATCTTACAATCTCGATCTACAGTAAACAAGAGAGCATCTACACGGTTATTAGGTAGGCTTGTAAAAATAAAGGCTTAATATGCCTAAAACAACAATCTGCCGTTTATAAAAATAATGAGGTAGTCTCGGCTGGAGCGCCGTTGATCGATGAATTACCCAAAGCACAGACTCATCCTCCGACTTTTATCAAATATAACATTTTATTCTATATGAGATGGACTAAGCACTTACTCTTTTACTCTTTTACTTGTTTCAGTCATTTGACTGCGGCCATGCTGGAGCACCGCCTTTAGTCGAGCAAATCGACCCCGGGACTTATTCTTTGTAAGCCCAGTACTTATTCTATCGGTCTCTTTTGCCGAACCGCTAAGTAACGGGGACGTAAACACACCAGCATCGGTTGTCAAGCAATGCTAGGGGGACAAACACAGACACACAAACACACACATACATATACATATATATATATATATATATATATATATACGACAGGCTTCTTTCAGTTTCCGTCTACCAAATCCACTCACAAGGCTTTGGTCGGCCCGAGGTTATAGTAGAAGACACTTGCCCAAGGTGCCACGCAGTGGGACTGAACCCGGAACCATGCGGTTGGTGAACAAGATTCTTAGGGTTTTTATTATATATATTTTTTTTTTCCTTTTTAAAATGTGAACGCTGTGAGAGGCCTCACGCAGCTCTTCCCACAGCGATTACTCTCCGACTCCGAACAAAAAAAAAGAAAGATGAAAGGGGGCAAAAGAGAGAAAACCCGAAATATGGGACCCCAGTAGACTGATTGATATTTGATGGATGAAGGGACGAAACCCTCTGTCAATTCGCTGCTTTTGGGGCTTTAGCTATTTGTCCCTGTTTATATTTTCCCTTCATAAGGGATGATGGATTAAAGCGAAAACCAAACCAAGTATACGCTAGGGGAGATAGGAAGTGTAATGAAGCATGGTGCCAGATTAAATGTTGCGATGGATTTCTAAATAGCACAATGCCGGTTTAAATTCCCAATAGTATTTAGCTCCTCTTCGCCCCTTTATATTCTCAATTCTGAATTTCAATCGAAAAAAGATTACTTTATCTGTTCAGCTCCATCTCTTAACGAGAATTTCGCTCCAAAAGCTAGAAATAATAACCAAGTGATCCCACAAAACACAGCACGAACCTCTTGAAATAAGTTCAAGATATATTAAATGGAGTATGCCTATATACTTCAAAAATAATGTGGAGATGGCCACGGCTGGAATGCTTCAAGGTTGAACTCGGACTATAATAAAACAACAGCTAGGCGATCACAACAACAAACAAACATGACACAACCAACAACGACATCACCAACAAAATTACGACACTTATATATCAAAAGCAGTAAGAATGAGGAAAAACAATAGCATTAAGGAGAACATTACAAATAATGGCAATAGCAAGGAATGACATCAATAACAACGACAAGAATAACAACAACGTAAGAGCTGTTGATGTATAAAATATTGATGTTTGTGAAGTTAGATTGATGAAGAAAGTCTCAGAAGCAGATTTCCAGAGAATTTGGCTTTAGTCTCTATCTATAGATTATTGGAGATATAACTGTTATGGTTGGGTGTGGAAGGTATTCAGCCTAGCATTATACAGAAATACACACATACATGCGCACACGCGGAAACACACACACAAGCATATATATATATATATATATTATATATATATATATATTATATATATATATATATATGTGTGTGTGCGTGTTTGTGTGTGTGTATATATATATAATATATATATATTATATATATATATATATATATATATGTATGTATGTATGTATGTATGTATGTATGTATGTATGTATGTATATATATATGTATATGTATATATATATATATCCACTCAAACGTGTGTGTGTGTGTGTATATGCATGTGTATATTAATATATACGAGTGTGTGTGTATGAGTATGTTTGTCTGCGTGTGCGCGGGCGCAGGTGCGACTGACGGGGAAGAAAACGTTTATCCGCGTTAACCACTAGACTTAAGTCCTATCACGATTTTGACCGTCCAAATTAGAAGATTTTAAACTAAATAGCTATGATTACATATAGCAGCGGACTCTCGGCGGCTATCTATGTATCAAGGTATGATATTACGCACAAACCACACACACACACACACACACATACGCACTCGGACTCCCTTTACACATAGTTTCTTGGTTGAGATTATCTCTACCACCAACATAGACTTTTAAACTTAAACTATAATTAAAGAGTGTGCACATGATGCCATAGAAGCAAAAAATCCGGGTTAAATGCAATAAAATGTGGAGTTTTGGAAGTTTAAACTAGAGAAGTAATAGTAAATTGGAATAACTTTTAATGTTGCCGCAACGAGTGACAACATACTTTTAGCCTCAACCCCACCCTTCACTACCACCAGATAAAGAAATAAAGTCAAGAAAATTATAGAGAACAATACACACATTCAAGCATACATGAATATTGCCACACGGTCATACGTCTTATTCTTTAAACCACTGGCCGCTGTCGCACGTACACACCGATTCAGCCGACCTCCACCTCACCTTATACAACAAAGGTTACAGTAGACAGGTGAAACGAGCCACCTTTATCGAATTTCTTTCGGTTTTTATACCTGCCGACGAACTCGCGTTCCACCCTAAGAGACGTCTGATGTCCATTGTACAGTCTGCACAGGAAATCGGTTGCTGAACTTACAACCCCATCATCTGTAACACATTTCACAACGTAGAAAACTTGAGTGAGGCGAAAGTTTTTTTGTTTTCTTTTATAGAACTCTATATATAATAAAACACTCTATTCCCTGGTTTTCTCCATGGTGATCCTGTGCCACAAATCTGCTCTTTTATACCCAGTCTTTTAGGATAGGAAACCCCAAACATCGTCAAATAATACTTCGACAAGCTAATCAATCATCTTCAGCAGGATTCTTAACAAGCTCTTACTA
>NW_021833462.1:12500-15000 GCF_006345805.1 Octopus sinensis | reverse complement strand
ATTTACGACAAGCACTTCCAGGATCTTCCAGTCTGTTCCAGGATATTCCAGGAGCATCCAGATATATATAAAGTATAAACTCTCTCTTTTCGTGTGTATACATGCATACATATATATATATATATATATATATAATATATATATATATATATAATATTATAATATATATGTGTAATACACATATATATATATATTTTATATATATATGTATATATAGATATATATGTATACATGTATGTATGTATGTATGTATGTATGTATGTATATATATATATATATATATTTACATACATACATACATACATACATAGAAACAAACATTTATTTTGGGAATATATACACAAACATATATAAATGTGCATACACATGAATATCTGTATGTGTATACACTCACACACACAAACAGACACACACACACACACAGATACACATGCATATATGAGGCAGGTAGAAAATGTCCTATTCAATGCATGAGCAAAAGTTTTATTATAAATAAGTAACTAAAGAAATATGATGGCGACGTGAAAAGAAAATATAATATGGCAGTAATATGGAATCATAAAAGAAGAGTGACAGAATAAAAGCGGATATACGCCTTAGTAAGAAACGAGAATAAAAAAGGTATAACACCTAATAGGAAGCAAATAAGAGAAAGATGCAGCTTCTTCCTTCAACGATGGAGGAAAGACAAGGATTGCCGGTCTGAGTTATGCTCGGGTTTAGAGAAATAACAAAGATTAAAAGTTGGAGCAAGGTAAAATATTTTATTAAACACACACACACAAAGCCGGTATATACAGCTCATAAATATTCCTGAAGCAGAACTAAATATTCATGTTGCGTAGTGTTTTTGCAGCGGGCTTCATAAATATGAAGATAGAATTTGTTTTCAGCGATAACATATTAAAATATAAGCATCGCCATCGTAAAAAGTGGTCTTAAAGGTACACAAATTCACAGCTGAATATATATATATATATATATAATATATATATATATATATATATATATATATATATATAGTTAATCCAAACATGAAAACACCAAGAGAAAACACAGCAACACGAGGACGTGGAACAAGTATAGTATTATTGGACGCTCAGGAAATAAGGAAAGAAGGAGTGCTTAACGTTTCGAGCGGAGCTCTTCGTCAGAAACATTGGAAAAGGAAAGATCCAAAGAAGGGAAGACGGTGGAAAAAAATCGCCAACGGTACACACGCGGTCGCACATAAATATTTATATATATATATATATATATATATACACACAAATTGAGATAGGGGTTGTAAATGCAACCCTCCATGGGATAACATATATCCAATATACTGCTAGTGAAGTACCCAACAAAGTTAATACATAAATGTTAAGAATTGCGATGCAATTAATTCATTTACTGTATTATATGGGCAAAGGTAAAATGTTTTACCACAAATTCATAATACAAAATAAGAAAATGGAGAAATACATCCAAATCAAATATATATATATATATCATAAAGCTGTGATAAAGTCATCAGCGGAAAGTAGGAGGACAGAATCTAAGATCTGTATAATGACCATTTATCTGTCTATTTATCCATGTTTCTAGATACACAAACAACTTTATACGTACGCATGCATATATATGTAATAAACACACACGTGTGTGTGTATGCGTGCGTTTGTGTGTGTATGTTCACCTATATTTACATCTATGTATGTATATCTGTCTTTGTGCATATGAATGCAAGTGTGTTTCTGCAAGTCTGCGAGCGTGCATTCTGGGATGAAGTGATTTGGAGCCGTGGTTTTGTTTGCTGAAATCGGTGAAATATATCCTGGAGATGCGTAAACGAAAACAGCTGCTACAGCTGCAAGAGTGACATCAGCTGCAGGAACAACATGAACAACAGCAGCAGCATTTGCATTAATGGTAGCAGCAGCAGCAACTGCAACAGCAAATATATTGATTTATAATAGAAATATCGAATTCTAACCGCAGCTACAGCAATATTAATAAATAATTTGAACGTCGGTAGAAGGAGAAGCAAGGCAGGAGCAGAAATATTAATTAATATATTATTCAAGATTATACGGATATGGATGTGTATGTGTATGTGTGTGTGTGTGTCTGTGTGTCTGTGTACTTAACTAGGTGTAAAGTACATTAGGATCATGACCTCGCGCCTTGTGCTATAAGCACAAGGTGTAAAATTTTGTTGAGAGTATTTAAGTGAATTACATCGAACCCCCCAGTACACAACTGGTACTTATTTTATCTACCCATAACAGGCAAAATTGACCTCGACAGAATTTGAACTCAGAGCGTAAGGACGGACGAAATGTCACTAAGCAATTTATCCGGCGTTCTAAGGATTCTGTCATTTCGCCGCTTTATTAGTATTTATAATAATGGCTTCAAATTTTGGCACAAGGCCAGTAATTTGTTTGGAGTAGATTTAGACGACTACATCGACACCAGTGCTCGACTGGTACCAATTTTATTAACTCCGTAAGTA
>NW_021833462.1:0-5000 GCF_006345805.1 Octopus sinensis | reverse complement strand
GTGTTAGAAATGGTTTTCCTATTTTGACAGCGATATTATGACCTCTTTCATCTCTCATACATTTGTGCAAACAGTCGTACATGACCAGAGCAGCATTAAGTACTCTCTTCATGTTCATTTATTCTCATATAAAACGAAATTTTGCCGCAGTTCGTAAGAAGTTCCGATTTTCATACGAAATAATGCACGAACTTTGCCTTTCGTCCGTCGGTGATCGATAAAATGTAATATCAGTGATGTACTGGTATCATAGTATTGATTAGCAGTCTAACCCAAATATCACTTGTATGATAAAGATAATCATTATTGTGGTTATTATTATTAGTACTTTTTTATGCGCTCAGAGTCCCCCCTGGTCGAGTTTCCCTTTTCAGCGTTCATATAATATGCTCCAGTTGGATACTGGTATTGAAAATGATGAAGTTGGAGTTTATTTCTTCTCACGGACAATGAGTTACACTCCTTGGGGGATGGAGTCACCCTCGTTGATGTGAGCCTCCTCTTCACGGACGATCTACCTTTTCTACTTTGTAATTGCTTTTTGAATTATTTCTTTTTATTGCTTTCCTTTGGTTGCAAAGGTTTGCCGTTTCATTCGACCCCTGTTGAGTCTTCTTTATTATATGTGAATAGGGTCGTATAAGTTTCGTGTTTATAAACGGATACAGTGCAACAGGGACTCAAGAGACAAGAAATATATTCAGTGAAGTGGGAAGCACTCCGTCGGTTACGACGAAGAGGGTTCCGGTTGATCCGAATCTACGGAACAGCCTGCTCGTGAAATTAACGTGTAAGTGGCTGAGCACTCCACAGACACGTGTACCCTTAACGTAGTTCTCGGGGATATTCAGCGTGACACAGAGAGTGAGAAGGCCGGCCCTTTGAAATACAGGTACAACAGAAACAGGAAGTAAGAGGTGAGGGAAGTTGTGGTGAAAGAGTACAGCAGGGATCACCACCATCCCCTGCCGGAGCCTCGTGGAGCTTTAGGTGTTTTCCCTCAATAAACACTCACAACGCCCGGTCTGGGAATCGAAACCGCAAACCTATGGCCGCGAGTCCGCTGCCGTAACCACTGGGCCATTGCACCTCCAGTGAAGTAAGGGAAGTCGTGATATAGAATATACGAATACACAGACAAATGTAGGGTTAAGATACAGAGAAATGGAGGCAAAGCAGACGATAATAATACTGTTACATTAAAACTAAAGCAAAACATCGACAGACATTAGCGACTCAGATTAGAGTGCTGCAAGGCGAAAACCAATAAAGATTAAATATTCAGGCGTAGTTCTTGGACAAACACCGTTGCGAGTTGTGTTATTTCTTCTGCTTGCTTTCTTGTTTCAGTTGGATGAATGGAACAGCAACAAATTGCAAGTGAGGAACATAAAAGGACATGGAAGAAAAAAGGGAAGAGAATTTGAGAGCGGGGAGAGAGAGAAAGTGATGGAGAGATAGAGAGAGAGAGAGAGAGAGAGAGAGAGAGGGGGGATGAGACAGGGTAGAGAAGAGGAAATGATAACGACCATATAATTGTTGTTACAAATTTATAAACAGCAACCATAAAAAGTTCTTGGAAGAGAATGCAGTTCCGATTACACAACTCGAAGGAATACATAAGATTCTTCTTGTGAATTCATACTTGAATACACAAACACACACATGCACACACACACGCATATACGCACACATACACGCACACACACATACAAACACATACGCACACATGCACACACACCCATACACACACACAAGCACACACATGTATATTATATTATATTTGCACTACAATAAAATTGTGTATAATTGTAACAATCCTACAATTTGTTAAGCCTTTCGCTGTTGAACATTCAACAGTTTCGAATACGACTCGCTTCATATACTCTTTTACTCTTACTTTTAGTTGTTTCAGTCATTTGACTGTGGCCATGCTGGAGCACCGCCTTAGTCGAGCAAATCGACCCGGGACTAATTCTTTGTAAGCCCAGTACTTATTCTATCGGTCTCTTTTGCCGAACGCTAAGTAACGGGGACGTAAAACACCAGCATCGGTTTGTCAAGCAATGCTAGGGGGACAAAACACAGACACAAAACATATACACACACTTATATATATATATATAGATATATATAGATATATATTATATAAATATATACGACAGGCTTCTTTCAGTTCCGTCTACCACATCACTCACAAGGGCATTGGTCGGCCCGGGGCTATAGCAGAGAAGACACTTGCCCAGATGCCACGCCTGGTGCTGAACCCGGAAAACCATGTGGTCGGTTAGCAGGCTACTTACCACACAGCCACTCCTATATATGTGACATATATAGAAAAAAAAATAAAGGAGACTGCCCAAACATGTATTACTTTTGTTCAATTATCTGAAGACAAGTACCACATTTGCCTCTGACTACAGAACCGTTATACATAAACATCTGTGTGCATGTATTTTCATTCAATCAGCAGGCGTGAGCCAACTTGCTGTGAATATCTCTGCAGTTGTCTTTCATAGATTACATTAGTTGTTATAGAGCGATTAAATCAGTGACATTGCCGTTGTTATCAGCAATGACTTGTCAACATTGAGGACAAGTGTAATATTTCTCTTCTTCAGCAGGTAGAGTATCGTCAAAACCTCTTGAAATACTTCATTGCTGCATTGAGTCTCTCAGTTTGGAATGGGAAGACTTGAATATGTTGTAGAGAAGACAACAGCTAGATATAAACAACTTGGAGTTTAGTAGTAAACAACCGAGATAAATAAAGAAGCAGTCAAAGGAGAAAGATATAGAATTAATAATAAAAACAATGTAGGAGACAGTGTGGAGTTTGCAGTTCGTAATTGTGGTGGTTGGAAAATTGCAGGAACTCATTATTTTGGGGGGTTGAAATTGATTAAAAAAAACAAACCAAATTAATCCAGACTTGTAATCAATAAAATGACCTATTGTTCAATATCGCTTAGTTGTTTATGTTTTGAGCCAAGATGGATGTTGCAAGTTAATTAAGTCATCTATATTACGTGTGTGTGTGTGCGTGTGTGTGTGTGTGTGTGTGTGTGTGTGTGTGTGTGTGTGTCTTTTTCTGCATGTTTAATTAGACTACAGACAAGAGCCAGGCAATCTTCTCCATAACCTCTTTCTCGTCTTGTTATAGATAATGTTACGTTACATTGTTTTAGTTGTTGTTGCTCTCGTTACTAAGTATTCTGGGAGGAATATACTTCTCCCTCTTTCTCTCTCTCTCTCTCTCTCTCTTTCTCTCTCTTTCACTTTCTCTCTCTTTCTCTCTCTCTTTCTCTCAGCATGTGGTGCACCGATTAAACAAGTAAAACTCTTCATTTCTGCCTTAAGCTTGAGATAACCAGCATCTGTCGAGTAAATATCTACAAAAGGAAGCCACTGCATGTTGTCAACGTCAGCCTGAACCATTGAATCACACGCAAAAACACGGGTTTCCACGTATATTTATATGCCTATATACAAGTAGTTACGCATATACATCCACGATGCTCCCCCCACCACCACTCTGTGTTACCCAAGTTCATGTCAAATGTCTCCTTCATTTAAGACATGATTAAACAGAGATTTAGCTGTTATTTGTAGAAGGTCAACTACCCATAAAGAGGCTCCCACCCGATATGATCTTAATACTGTTATGTTCTTTAACTTATAATTGATGTTTCTATTTTGGTAACTGTTCTTCTGAATTTCGTTGTTTGTTTTCTAGCAGACGCCATATTAAAAATGGTAAAACTCTCGACAAAGCAAAATATAGTCCGCATTTAATTTTTTTTTTTTTTTTACGTAACATCTACAATTTGAAGGGTGGAGAGCGGGAGTGGGGGAGAATCAGCCGTCCAATTCCACTCCTATTTCTCTTTCGTAAAACCAGAATGTATCACTTCTGTTGTATCTGTTCATGACGTCACATGACGTCACACTACTTGATGTAATCATCTCGGAAATCTAGAACATGACTTGTTTTCGTTGCTGCTTGTCGTCCTTTCACCTCATTTACGCCAGTAAGTCTGACGACTCACGTGAAGGATTAGAATAGGTGCACTACAGTGTTATATATAAAATGTTATAATTGAACCCCCCCCCCCTTTTCATTACATTAATTACACATTTCTCTGCATTTCATACATACGCTGAATAAAAACTCAAACACGCTGTATATCTTCTAGACATGTATATAACGAAGAAATGTGTGGAGGCGCAATGGCCCAGTGGTTAGGGCAACGGACTCGCAGTCGTAGGATCGCGGTTTCGATTCCTAGACCGGGCGTTGTGAGTGTTTATTGAGCGAAAACACCTAAAAGCTCCACGAGGCTCCGGCAGGGGATGGTGGTGATCCCTGCTGTACTCTTTCACCACAACTTTCTCTCACTCTTACTTCTGTTTCTGTTTTGTACTATTTCAAAGGGCCGGCCTTGTCACTCTCTGTGGTCACGCTGAATATCCCCAAGAACTACGTTAAGGGTACACGTGTCTGTGGAGTGCTCAGCCACTTACACGTTAATTTCACGAGCAGGCTGTTCCGTTGATCGGATCAACCGGAACCCTCGTCGTCGTAACCGACGGAGTGCTTCCACATAACGAAAAAAATTAATTTTGCTTTTCTTCTGGTTAGCGAAAAGGACAAAAAAAACCCCCGGCTTAAATGGAGTGATAAAGGGTCGATACAGCATCACAAGCACAACAGGAAGAAACTTATTCGATCCATTCCTTGTGAATGACATCAGAGAGAAGGGAACAACGAAGAAGTCCTTCGAGGGGGCTGTGTCCTTTCTTAGCTACGGCGAGCGGGCAGAAACGTTAGCACGCCGGGCGAAATGCTTAGCGATATTTCGTCTGCCGCGACGTTTTGAGTTCAAATTCCGATGAGGTCGACTTTGCCTTTCATCCTTTCGGGGTCGATTAAAATAAATACCAGTTACGCAATGTTGTTTTTGTCATATATCACACTTAATACCTTTGTCTGTATCCTA
>NW_021833461.1:72500-73539 GCF_006345805.1 Octopus sinensis | reverse complement strand
GATTCTAGTTTCATGCTGGGGCACCGCCATTTGGTGTTGCTACTTGGTTTCACTTCATGGAGGCTTTTCTAGCAACTGCTATTTGGTGCATGAGAGAGTTCGATGCAGCTGCCCTCATCTGCCCCTCCTGCCGTGAAGTTGGTTCATCTGGGACACCTGACAGGAAGAGATCCAGCTTCATTTTAAAGACATCTGTATCCACCCCATGCCGGTCTCTCAGGTTCTTCGGGAGGATATTGAAGAGCTGTGGGCCTCGGAAGCCCAGGCTATCACAGAATCTTGTCCTACATCTTGATGGCAGGTTTGGAGTCCTAGGCACCACGCAGTGGCGCCCAGTTCTGGCGTTTGCGTAACTCTCGATGCCAAAGTTCAGGACACTTCCCTCCAGGATCTTCCAGATGTATATTATGGCATATCTTTCCCGCCTACGCTCCAGGGAATATAATTTTAATCTCTTGAGTCTTTCCCAGTAGCTTACATTCTGCATAGAGCTATCTTCTTTGTGTAGCTTCGTTGGGCGCCTCAAGTTCTGTGATCAACTTGACACTGGATGGTGACCATAGCTGAGAGCATAGTCAATGTGGCTTAGGACAAGTGTCTTCCAGAGGACCATCATGGTTTCTTGTTCTCTTGTTCTAAGGTTCTAAGAATCCAGCCAGCCAGCCGTCTACATTTCATTGTCAGTTTAGCAAAATGTACATGAAAGGTCGCGTCATCACTCATGTGAATACCCAGGTCACGCACTGATTGTGCCTCTTGGATTGCAATCCCTCCGGGTCCAGTGTATTCATTGGGTATTGCATTCAGTTTTGCATGCTGATAGTATAAAGCTTGAAACTTTCCAGCATTGAACTGCATGCTATTCTTTCAGCCCACTTGTATATTCGTCCAGCTCACATTGCAGGTGTTTAGTGTCCTCAGGGTTCTGTATTGCCTGTGAAACTTTTGTATCATCTGCATAACTTGTGATCGTGGCTCTCTGCGTGGCTGAGGGCATGTCTGAGAGGGCCATTATGAACAGTAGTGGTCCCAGAACAGT
>NW_021833461.1:42500-57500 GCF_006345805.1 Octopus sinensis | reverse complement strand
CACACTGGATCTACATGAGAACTGCGTTAAGGGTACTCGTGTCTGTGGAATACCCAGCCACTTGCTCATTAATTTCACGAGCAGGCTGTTCTGTTGGTGGAATCAATTGGAACACTCGTCGTTGTCACCGACGGAATGCCACCTTTTATACATTTACATACAAGCATATATATATATATATATATATATATATATATATATATATACACATATATATATATATATTTATATATATACACACACCTGTGTGTTTGCGTGTATGTATGTATGTACACACATACATTTATCGTATTAAATAAGTAACGGATGCTAAATTGCGTAATGCTATATTGATTTCAAATTTAGGCACAGAGTCAACAATTTTGAGGGGAGTGGGGCAGTTGATAATAACATTATTTAGTACTTGATTGGTATTTTATTTTATCAATCCTGGAGGGATGAAAGGTAAAGTTGACCTTATTGGGATTTGAAATTAGAAAGTAATAAAGTGACAGAACATTTCTTTACAAACTCTGCTCGATCAAAGCCAAAACTGGACCAATGCGTATGAATAACAATAATAATGCCCATGCGCATATGGCGTAATAATTAAGAGCGCGGGCTACTAACCCCAAGATTCCGAGTTCGATTCCAGGCAGTGATCTGAATAATAATAATAATAGTAACAACATCGAAAAATACATTAGGAATGAGATCCCAGGTTCAAAATTTTTCCAAGACACCCGATGAAGGATGGAGGTTATATCAGCCGAAACGTTGTGTTAACAAACAAGATGAGGACAAATATCCATCAAATGTAAATAATATAAATAAAGTAATAATTCTTACTATTATTGAAATCTTTTGGTGGTGAAGGAGGCTAGTCTATTACATCGATCCCGACTCCAAAAGAATGAAAGGCAAAGTCGACCTCAGCGGAATTTGAACTCAGAACGTAAAGACGAACGAAATGCCGCTAAACATTTTAGCTGGCGCGTTAACGATTCTGCCTGCTCGCTGCCTTTCGCTGCATTATTATTTATTATACCAAGGTGGCGAACTGGCAGAATCGTTAAAGCGCCGGGGAAAATGCTTGGAAGTATTTCGCCTGTCGTTACGTTCTGAGTTCAAATTCCGCCGAGGTCGACTTTGCTTTTCATCTTTTCAGGGTCGATCATTGGGGTTGATCTAATTGACTTATCCACTCCCATAAATGGCTGCCTTTGTGGTAAAATTTGTAACCATTAATAATTTGTAACCACTATTAATAATATTTAAGGATCAATATTTTGCGGTAGGTGTGCATCTGCGACAGGTGGTTATTGAACGACACCCTCTCGAGCGGAACCCGCAGCGTGGCGTCACTTCTCAAAAGAACTTGTTTTGGACAATTGGCGTATAATCAACGAGTTCACTTATAAAGAATTGTCATTAGAAACACTAACAACGGTGTGGATGGTGAAAAACAATATGAAATGTCTGACGTCAGCACAAGGTCACACAGGTTCGACTAGATAAGGAAGTATTTCCGATCAAATCGACTGCCGATATTCAATTTGTACTTTATTTTATAGAATCGGCAATACTGTGAAGCACGGTCTACATTCGTGGGATTGAAAAATAGAACGCAGACGGATGTAACAGGTGTCCATTCAATTATTATAGAGAGCTATACGCATATCTATCTATATCCATCCCTCTCTGTCTACCTATCAATCTACACACACACACACACGTGTATATATATATATATATATTTCTTTATTGCCCAAAAGTTGTAACAACAAACAAGATGAGGACAAATATTCGTCAAATGTAAATAACGTAAACAGTTAATATATGAAAGAAATAGTTGAATAACTGTAAACCTACTTTTGAGCTACGCTGTATGTATTTTACATATTCTTCAGAAATTATAACAAATTATTATTATAACGTGCAATATCCGCGAAACACTGAGTAATTACAGAGTATAATCCAAACTCTAAAATATATATAATTACACTCTAAATCAGCGTTAAATAAACCCCCTCATGTTTGTACATTAAAAATAACAATAATTAATAACTGTTACGAGCTTTTTTCTTGTAAAACGATACAAAGCATTTTCTCACGTCCGCAACAATATTTCTCGGTATTCGCTTTTCTTAGGATTGTCGCATTTTCTATTAATCTCTTATTTTTCAGTAAATCACGATTGTGTTGGGTGGAACCTTTAATTCTTGCCTTTGTTCATGCGCTATTATTGCTCTTGTTTAGACGAGAGGCATCTTTTCAACGAACCTATTATCAAAAATATTTTAGTTATAAAGTCACCTCACTTTCGGCTTATTTATGATCACATTCCTTAATAATGTGTCGTTGTTGTTTTTTTAAGTCAGCAGTGATTGATAATTAGAAACTTGCTGTTATTTCTGGCCGGTTGAGAGCCCAGGTACACGTGGCCTCGATGTTAATTTAGTTTTGAATGAATACGACCAACACGAGGTATTTTGTAGGCAAAATGTTGGTCTTAATTTCAAATATATTAAACAAAGAATACAGCAGCGATTAGCATATTCAGGTTCGAATTTTACGGAACGTATTACCAATGGACAGGTACATAATTGTTTCGATTTTCGCTGTTTATCGTGTATTGACTATCTATTCACGGCTTTGTAGACATCAGCAGACATCAGTAAATAATTAATTTACTGAATTCTATAAACAAGATTCACGATTCTTGTTTATATTCATTGATCTAAGAATAGCTTTGACTGAGAAGACACAACTATCTCGAAACCCTGTAGTGTCTTTTAGTCCGCCTACCTGAATCAATTGAGTGTGTAATGAGTACACATCATCTGAAAGGAGAAGTTGTTCTCCGACGACGGTATACAGCAGTGATTCACGTTCGAATCTGCCAGAATATATTATGAATGACTATGTACGTCACTGTTTTATTTCTCGTTGTTCTCTACGCTCGTGACCATTTATCAAAGAATACAAAGTTTGACAATAAACGTGTTTCTACATGGTCGCTGGAACCTCTAGAAACAACAGCAACATATTTCATAAGCCTCCCTTGTTCTTTTGTAAATAGCAGGACAAATCGTATAATGTATTCCTATATACGTGGAAGCACATGGCCTAGTGGTTAGAGGGATTGCGGGTTCGAATTTCAGACTGGGTGATGTGTGTGTTTATGAAAGAAATACCTAAGCTCCACACTGCTCCAGCAGAAGGTAATGGCACACTTCTGCTGACTCGTTCGCCCCAACTTTCTCTCAGTCTTTCTTCCTGCATCTAGCAGCTCACCTTTGATGGACCGGCGTCTCATCTAGGTGGGGAACCTATACGCCAATGAAACCGGGAAACCGGCCCATTATGAGCCAGGCATTGCTTGAGAAGGAACAAACAATTCCTAGATACAATATCTCTGAATGAAAGACGGGATGGTCATGGCAGATAACGCCTTTCGGAGCTAATGCAGTTTCGCACCTCTCCTTGAAAAATGCAGTTTTTTGAAAAATTTTTTTCGGATTCCTACGTTTTAGATGTCGGAGATTACGAATATGTAATTTAGCCCCCCTCCCCATTAAAAATTTTTGATTTTGTTAACTTGAAAAAGATCGTAGCGAATTGACGAGCATATGCAAATCGAAATTAAATCCAGACAAAAACATTAAACTGAAGAGAATTTGCGTTTTACTTGTGTAAATAAGAATTAGACACCATTTTATGAGAAACAAACATTAATGTTTAATAATTAATGTTATAAAGTTTAATAAGGAGCTCAAATGTCACCCCTTCCCTCAATTTTAAATTTTGAACTTTTTCATCCATTTATTTATTTGTCTATCTATTTATCCTTGTCCGTATATTCAAAAAAATATATTTGTCAATTAAATGTGGCGGTCGTATAGAAGACGGCGTTACTGTTGTTTTTAGCCCCAGGAAGACATTCATATCTAACTATCTCTTCATACACCTATCTATATGCTTATTGAATTTAAAATTTTGAAAACCTGGTTTCTTGCATATTCGAAATCGGATCTTTTCCTTTTGAACGGCAGATGGCAACACAATTTCTAGTTAACTAAACACTTTTAAACTTCGTATACTGGTAGAATGTGTTTATAAAACATCATTTTCTCTTGGTTTTATTGAGAAAATTCTATAGTTTGTAAGATATTTCGTCTGAAAATCCGAGCATTTCGGCAATTTTAACCAATCGATTACCTCCATTCAACTAAAATCATTTGCTGCGTCTAAAACCGAGACATCTTGTAACTAACCCTAAACCTCCCCCTAACCCTAACCCTAATTTTTTTTCTTAATTGTTAAATTAATTTAATTCCATTGCTTTAGTTTTTTTTACACGCGTAACAATTAAATTAATTTAACAATTAAGAAAAAACAAAATTTAGGGTTAGGGTTGAGGTTTAGGGTTAGTTACAGGATGTTGTCTCAGTTTTAGACAACAAATGATTTTAGCTCAAAAGAGAGCATAGGATTGGTTAAAATTCGAAAAATCAAACTACGTTAAACAAACAAATTACAATTTTCGCATATTCGTAATCTCCGAGATCTTAAACGTAGGAATCCGAAATAATTTTTTCAAGAAAATGCATTTTTCAAGGAGAGGTGCGAAACTGCTTTCATGCGTCTGTTTGTTCAGGAGTGACCCAAAACTAAACAGCATTAGCAACAACAACAGCATAAACAAGAAATTTTAACGAAATCTAACGCCAGAAAGAAAAAAAAACTATTTTATGAAGGACGTGTGTCGGGTAGAGTGACTTGTTTCATGCTCGTTAAACACCTTTTCGATGAAACCGCAGTAGTTTTCTTTCTTTTACGAGTTGTTTGGGAAGCTTACAATTAATAAATTCGCTTACACAAAGAAAACTTTCACAGAACCATTGCGGCAGGACACACCCAACGACGGTGATTATGATGAGAATAATAGTAAAAATTTCTAATTTATACTCAAAGTCCGTGGGCAGGGCTATATGCGATTAAAGAAACACCCAATAACCGACTCACTTTCCATTTTATCGACGCCTTTTTTAATTTGGATACAAGGACACACACATTTATGCCTACAATCTGTGTGTGTGTGTGTGTGTGTGTGTTTGTGTGTGTGATTGTGTGTGTGTTGGATTAAATGCATCTCACTATTACACTGATGAGTTATTTTATCGTAACCAGAAGGATAAAAGGTCACATCAGCCTACATGGGATGTGAACTTAGAATGCAGAGGGATGCAGCATTGATCTGGATATTTACTAACTCGTGAATATTTGTGTTCTCTTCTTTCAGAGAATCCTTATAATTAATGAGTTCCGCAAGGTGCGTGGACTAGTGGTTAGGATGTTGGCCTTACGATCGTAAAATAGTAGGTTCGATTCTCGGACCTGGTGGCACGTTGTGTCGTTGTTCAAGCTACTTCGTTTCACATAGATTCTGTCAACTCAACGGACATGAGTACCGGTTGTCGCTGCTCTCCTCTCTCCTTCCAGCAGCCACAAACCCCAATGTTCTACTGAGCCAAGAGAGGGTGTTCCATCCTTGCTCATGGCTATATTAGCAGCTATAAGAATTATAGAAAGCATGGTGCCAGCTGCCAGATCATACTCGTTTATGAAAGCTTAACTTCAAATGTCTGGCATATTGCATAATTTATAAAGACTTCTACAATATCATCTCTCTTCTGATTAAAATAAATCTAGATTACCGCGTTTTTTTAAATTTATAGTTCGTGTCAAGGTTCTTCCCTTCGACAGCCAACGCACTTCTGCATACGATAAAAGTTTACTTAAGTTGGATATCTTGAGTTGACAGTCGATGTGTGACTTTTAATGAAGTTCATAATTTTAATCGCATCTTATATTACCACACTTTACTCTCAAGAAAATTACCTAACTACTAAAGACGTTTGATGAATCACGCAATGAATGAATAGTGTTGCATAATACAATGCTTTCAGATTTAACTTCAGTTTGAAACCCTTACATTTTGCCCCGTCTTTGCTGCACAAACACCAACACAGTTGTTCTATTCCTCTAAAGAAGGTCCACTTTGAAGAAAACGTCTTTAGTTGTACGGTTATCTGATTATCGATAAAACAGTAAATCTTCGTGCATACTGCTTTCAAACTAACATCTAACCAACAGCAATTGTTGAACCGTGTTCGAATCGCAGATTTAAAACTTATATTTCTTTCAAGAAGGTGCACATATTGGCTATTGCAAATTTCTGCAATTCGTTTACGAATCGAAACATTTGACACTGGAATTATATTTTGTTTCATCTGCACAATCTTTGACTGAATAATTTCTGTGATTCTGTCTGTCGCAAGTAACACAAGTTGTTTATCAAGCATAACATTTATAGTTGAATAAGAGTTCTCATATGATAGATTATTGAATCAGCTATATTAAAAAAAGAAAATACCTTTACATCTCATCTTATCTAGGTTGTCCCACAGGACACCCTTGTTTAGGGGTTTCGGTTGCGCATACTATAGGAGTCACAGGGCGCTTCTGAATGTGGTCCCGTAGTTTCCATCTAACTAGGAATATTAGGATCTCATCCATTGTCTTGTATTCAAGATCCTCTGCATGACATCCTGCTAGTTCAAAGCCAGGAATATGATCTGTTAGGTTCTGCCGATAACTAAATCCACGCCCTGCTGCTGATGCTTCGATATATTGTCGTTACGGTTTTGTCACACTCCTACCTTTCGACCTGTCTGGCCTGGTAAGACTTGCCTGAAGATTTCTTTCCCACCAGCAAAGCTCTCCGGGTCAATGGAGCACACAGGCACTTCACCGCGACAAGGTACTTGTTGAATTGGCCGTTGACTACACAGTAGTTCTTCCACCCTTTTGATGGGTCTTATTTTTCGTTCCGTAGGGTGTCCAACAATCACCCTCCTCACCAAGCAAGCTTGATTGGGTTGCCAATTTACTCACCGATGACCCGACCATGCGACAGGTTGTACTGGGTTACATGCTACCTGTAGCGCTCAAGATCAACCTGACCATAAAATGCCTTTTGCACTCTCGGAAAATTTAGGAGTAATGCAAAAATAAAAACAAACTCTACATAAAATGTATTTTCAGTATGGTGTCCTGTTTAAATTAGCAAGCACTGTATCCGTTAAATGTTCCTTATAAATTAAACAGACAGAACTGGTGTTTTTTGCACGTAAGAGCAAAAAAAAAAAACAAACAAAAAATTAATGAAAATAGTCTCTGAATTTCTCCATTTTTGTGGGGGATTATTGTTTAGTCTCTACAATTTCATTCATTTTCCATTTCCTGCAAGAAGTGCTACTGTAGCATATTGGTCTCAAATATTGACACAAGGCTAGCAATTCTGGTGGTGGTGGGGGCGTTTAAGCGAATTACATCGACTCCAGTCCTCTACTAGTAATTATTTTCTCGGCTTCGAAAGGACGAAAGTCGAGGTCGGCAGAATTTGAACTCAGAATGTAAACACAGACAAAATGCTGCCGCTAAGCATTTTGTCCGGCTCTTGCTAATGATTCTACCAGCTCGCCGCCTTCTACTACATTCTTTTCTACTCTAGACAAAAGGCCGGAAATTTTGGGGAAGGGAGTCAGTCAATTAGATCGACTCCAGTACGCAACTGGTACTTAATTTTTCGACTCCGAAAGGATGAAAGGTAAAGTCGACCTCAGCGGAATTTGAACTAAGAACGTCAAGACAGGCGAAATATGCTAAGCATTTCGCAGGGCGTGCTAATGTTTCTTATTTCTTTATTGCCTACAAGGGGCCAAACTCAGAGGGGACAAACAAGGACAGACAAAGGTATTAAGTCGATTACATGGACTCCAGTGCGTAACTGGTACTTAATTTATCGACCCCGAAAGGATGAAAGGCAAAGTCGACCTCGGCGGAATTTGAACTCAGAACGTAGCGGCAGACGAAATTCCGCTAAACATTTCGCCCGGCGTGCTAAAGTTTCTACCAGCTCGCTGCCTAAGATGGGAAAATATTGCAACATTATTTGTTGACCATCCGACATTATTTATTGACAATAAAATCAAGCTCAATAAGATCCTATCAATAAGATCCTATCTGTAATGCACGACTTAACGCGAAACACATGGTGCAAGACACAATATACTAACAAGTATACAATCATATATATATATATAATCATGGAGAAAGCTGCTTATTAACTTGGTATGTAACAGTTATTAAAAGAAAGCAATTATTAAAGGCTTGGCCGTCTGGGAATTTTTTTTAATAAATTCATGTTCCAAGAAATTTCTCGTAATTTCAATCTCTGAAGTTTATTGAATATTTGAACTACAGGTTTTTCACAAATTTAAATATTCTTGGAGTCACTGCGGAGTAGATTTTAATCTGTATATATATATAAGAGAGTTGTGTGTGTGTATGTTTTATGGATCTGAAAACTGAGTTGCCGATTTTGATGTATGAGGTATCAAAAGATTCAGTAATCTTTCGGATTCCAAATGAAGTATGTCTTTTGCACAACTCTTTTTTTACTACAAAAATAATCTCGAAAACGATGTTGGGTTGCCCAACTTTGAGGTCATTTTCGGGCAATATTTGGACTTCCTTCTAATCTACGTTGCCAATTTTAGTGTTTTCGGTGTCAAAAAATTCAGCAAGTTACAAGGTGTATTATGAGTGCATTTCTGATGGATAAAACTCTGTCAAGGAAAATAACCAAAATCCATGCTTTTTTGTAACAATTATTGACACATTTTCCGTCAATAATGGCCTTTGTACCACAACTAAACTGCCAATGTGAACGTCTTTAGTATTCCATGATTAAACAATGTCTTTGAAGTTTGTGATACCATTTCTTTACACAAAGCCCTATTTTTCAACGAAAATTTCTAATTAACCATGTTTGTGGCATATTTTGATCGCTTCTGGCATTTCTACCGAAAAAAAAATGTCCATGTAGATTTTCTTGGTAACGAACAACTCAGAAATGTCAAACGAGCGTTCTCAGGTTTAAATTCAATAAAATTTCTCCAAGGATTAAGTACAGTAAGAGTCTATATTCATTCAAGTATGGTAGAGATGTGAAGCAGTGACTAAAACCTTTCGAACTTTGTGCCTTTAATAATTTCCTCTTTATTCAACCCCATTTATGCAAAGTTGCTTATTGTTATTAGTATTTTTCATGCCTATTATTCATTCCATAAGCCGCAAAGTTCGTAAGGATTTTGCTACAATCTCTCTATTTTTCGCAGTGGTTGAGCGTGTACTAATACGCGAGTAGTGCGATGGAAAACAAATGTCTGACCTGATAACCTCATTGAAGACAACAACACCGCTCATCCATGCGAGGGAAAATTATAGTCACGTACACACATGCTATTTCAAGCACGCTAAATGTAGCTGGGTTACCTTGAAGTTTGTTTAAATTAGAGATATATTACAACTACGATAAATTAGCGAAAGAAATATTTACTAAGCAAGTGAGATTTTTTTGTGAAATGAAGTTTTCAGGAAAATTTACTTTTTGAACTACCTTTTATTATTGAATATTTCAAGTTCACAAATTTAAATATTCAGTATAAGATTTTTTTCATTTCATCTTTATTTCATTCATTGTTTGTAATGTTCTCTCTCTCTCTCTTACACACACACTGTCTCTCTAATGTAAACACAAACTCACACTGTCTCGTACTGTCTCTGTAAAATGAACACACACACACACACTCCAAGTTTTGTTTCGTTATTAAACAAATATCACATTAGAGAATTTTTCTATTTAACATGGGGCGTCCAGAAAATATGCGACTGAAAAAGAATATTTAGCAGCAAAGGCACGACAGCAGAGAAAAAGACGGGAAAGTAAATCAAATAAAAACCAGTGAAAAGCGACTGAAACAGATGCCTGAATACGCACTTTGACGTAGAGTTGATTCTGTTTCTGCTACACATGACCGACTGGTTAGTGCAGTACTTTTCAACCTTTTTGCTGGAGCGGAACCCCAAGGAAACATTCCACTGGCTCGAGGAGCCCCTGTGCAATAATTTAATTGTCTTACGCAAAAAAAAAAACAGCATTTAATTAATGAAATGAAAATACTCATGTTCAGATTTATTTACAATAAAATCACAAACTGTAAAAAATTGTCACGTACATATGCAATTTTATTCTTGCATCTACAGTTATTATTAAATCATGTATTAAAAAAACTTTAGTTTGAATAGATTACATTTATTCTCATCAAAAACTCAATGAGAAACTTGAGCCTGGTGTTTCTTGCACAACTCCCTAAGATTGGGTCGATAGACACACACGAAGTTCATCTTCCACAGACAGCAATTGTGCTCGCTTCTTGTGCTTGATGGCTGTCAGAGTTGAAAATCCAAATTCACAGAAGTAGGTGGTTGAAAACTGCACAAGAAGTCGCAGCGCTTTCTGGGCGTTTGCAGGATATTCCTTTTCAACCAGCAACCAAAATGCATTCAGGTGAAGCTCAGAATGCTTCAACTTTAATGTTCTGTCATTTAAAACACTAGCAAGTTCTTCTTCTTCTGATAATGTGAACTGTTCTTCAAATGGCTCAAATTCCACAAATGAGTTTCTAATCCAGTCATACTGGTCAACAGATATCGATGGAAAATATTTGTCAAGATTTGTTAACAAAGTGTGCAAATGGTTCAAAATTAGTAACGAAGTTTCTTGACAATTCCTTTTAAAAACACTTGGAAACATTTCCAAATTTCCTGCAGCTATGTGTTTCTTCCATATTGTCAATTTCTTCTGAAAAGCATTTATTTTGTCAGTAGAAGACAATATATTTTCGTTCATGCCCTGCATGCCATTGTTCAAGAGGCTTAGCTCATGAAATATATCGGCAAAATATGCTAACTTGGAACACCGATGGTCATCACTCAAACATTTTTCAAAGTCTTTCAGGTTTTCTTGCAAACAAAAGGTCAAAAGGTCTTCTCTTAATTCGTAAAAACGAGACAATACTTTTCCCCTTGACAACCATCGTATTTCTGTGTGCTGGATTAAGGTGAAATGGTCTGCTTCCATACCCACACAAAGTTTCGCAAACTGTCGACATTTAAGTGGCCTCATTTTGAAGTAATTATTTATTTTCACTACCATACCCAATACAGATTTTTGTTCAGGTCCAAAAGTTTTAGCAACTAGTGCTTCTCTATGAATGAAACATTTGAATTTTGTTTTTGTGCGGTTGGGACAAAGCCTTTAAGACATCCTGTCATTGCAGGGGCACCATCTGTACAAAT
Source organism: Octopus sinensis (assembly GCF_006345805.1). NCBI lineage: Eukaryota > Metazoa > Mollusca > Cephalopoda > Octopoda > Octopodidae > Octopus > Octopus sinensis. The sequence continues at coordinate 46,250 of NW_021833461.1, read as the reverse complement.
ACCAACACAGTTTTTCCAGTTCAATCCACAATACTCTAAATATGAATTTAAAACATCAAATACATCTTGTCCTTTTCTTGTTTCTGGCAACTCTTTGCAATACAGGACGTCTTCTACAATAGTTTCATCATTAATAAAACGAACAAATACAAGGAGCTGTGATTTACCAGTGATGTCTGTACTCTCATCAACTTGAAGTGCAAACAACTTATGTTTCAGTATTTTTGACTTAATATTGCACTCAATGTCTCCTGACATGTCTTGAATGCGCCTACTTATTATGTTGTCAGAAAATGGAATTTTATTTAGATCTGATACAGCATCCTCTCCAAACATTATCCTCACTATTTCCTGGCATGCAGGTAAAATTACAGTTTCAGCGATGGTATGAGATTTCATTTTTCTTGCAACTATCTCCGCCACAGCATAACTTGCTTCTTGTCCTTTGTCACTCAACTTGAACTTTTTGGCAAACTTGCCTTTTATTAAATGCCAATTCTCTTTTAAAATATTGTTCTTTTTTGCCTGACAACTCTGGATGTTTAGTTGTTAAGTGTCGTTTCAGCTTGGCTGGTGCTATAGTACTATTAGCCAGCTTCTCCCCAGAAACAGTACACAAAGGTGAAGAGCAGTCTGGGTTTCCATTCCCAGAGCTATGTAGTTTTCACAATATTGACGAACTTTTAGTTGCAGGTTAATTCCATCATTTCTTGGTAATTTCGACGAGGCAGCATCACTGGCAGTGGCTGCAGCTTCAACAGACTGCCTCAGACCCTGCGTCTCTTCATCTGTATCTAACTTACGTTTTTTTCAGAAATCTATCCATACTTGTAAGGCTGTAAGCAGAATTGTATATATATATGAAAGCAAACCTAATAGTGGCAGGACGAAATGATCTTTAAAGTGTAGCGAGTTAAATGATGTAAAATTTAGCTTTTTTATTAATGTTTTTTTTTAGTACTAGGTATTTCATTATATTTAAACAATATGCATATAATAATTAAAATATATTTTCGGATTTGAATTTAAAATGTCATTTATTTGTTCATTGTTCTAATTTAGAAATTTGTAAGGAATTAATATTTATGCATATTTACATATCTTATAATTTAGTATCAGTTTCCCTATTTCTTATTTTTTTTCTACATATGTAATTCAACTCTCTTCCGGATTTTTTAATCTTAACATTTGACCATATATTAATAGAAGTCATACAAGAAAAATATTTTACAAAAACACCTTTTAAAAAGCTAAAGATATTTTAAAAGGCGTATTAACAACAACACCTAAATAAATGGCTTACGCAGTTAAAATGTTTCTTCCAAATATAGTCACTCGTATTTTACAAAAGAAAACTAAACCATCATCTAAGCTGGCATGCAATTCGTAGATGTGCACGTACATGTACACACCAAGGATCAGGGTCATCTACGCTGGCGAGTAACTCGTAGTTGTACACGTCGTAGGCCTACACATACACACCAAGGATCAGGGTCATCTACGCTGGCGTGCAACTCGTAGATATACACGTAGGCCTAACATGTACACACATATCTGCACAGGAGAATTAAAATTTACTGTCGAGTTTAGCATTTATGTAACTTCTTGCGGAACCCCTGGACTGTACTGGCGGAACCCTGGTTGGAAACCACTGGGTTAGGGTATCTCGAGAGGAGAATATTCTACTTCAAAGTAAGACACTGTGTCAGCTTCTACCATCTGTGACTGTTCAACTGCCTATTGATAATCAGTATGAAATGGGAAGCCTTCCAAACTTCAGTGTGATACAAAGAGAAACGCCAGTGCTGAGAGACGAAACCGAATATTTACAGCAGGTGTACAAATGAAAAATTTTCAAACTAGGAAGAATTCTATTAATGGATTAGCAATGAAAGCCAGTTTCGATAATTTCCAAGAACAGGCCGTTCTGCCTATTGTACAACCACATAATGCATGGAGTTTCCTTGACAATGTTTGTTCATACTGCAAAGCTTACAGATGGGCTGTTGAATTGAAATCTCTATGTTGTTTCAAGGGGATGGTAAAACTTGACAAGGCAAAACTTGCTTTCCCCTCCGTAGTTGGAATACCTTGGTGTTTGTTTTGAAAAAGAGAGATTATGACTATGATAAAATAAGGAAAGCAATATTTACCAAGCAAGTGAGCACTATTATACAAAGAAATGATTAGACGTAAAATGTCATAAAAATTATTAGAATTGGAAATCAAATGTGAAAATATTATCAAGTGGTTAGCAGAAAACTGCCCGCAGGGTGGCCTTTCTGCCAGCATGTATGTATGTGTGTATGTATATATATATATATATATATATATATATATATATATATATATATATATATATGTATGTATGTATGTGTGTGTGCATGGAAAACAAAACCTGTGAAAGGGTGGAGGAACTAGTAAGAGTCAACGGCCACCCAACAGTGGGTATATAGAGAAGGTAACTTCAATTACTAAGAATCCCCGAGTCAGGGCCATGGTGAAGTATTGGAGAGCAGCATGGCGGATGTGAACCTGGGCGCATTGATCTTCATTTCGACGGCGAAACTACATGATACAGTCTGGGCAGAAGAGCCTCTTCAGCCAACGGTCAGTCTAGGGTCAACCAATCCAGTTACGGATTGCTGCCAGTCGATACAAGTTAGATGACTAGTAGTAGTAGTAGTAGTAGTAGTAGTAGTATGTGTGCGTGTGTATGCACGCGTTTGTATGCATGCGTGTGTGCGTGTATATGTGTGCAAATGGATGTGTCCGTCTATATATCTTTATAGGATACACATTTATGTGCATATATACACACATATATACGTATAAACACACATATATGCATATTTATCCACATAAGCATAATTTGTTCCACACATACATACATACATACATACATACATACATACATACATACATACATACATACATACATACATACATACACACATATATGGAGAAAGCTAACTCGAAGACTACAGATCCAATCCATTACTGGAAATGTAAAAATCTGTAAAATTTCCAGAGGTTTATCATTTAAGCATATATGAGCATGTCTAGATATGCAACTCTATGCATTAGGATACATACATACATAAAACAAAACATACAAGTCTGCACATATACATACATGCATGCATACATACATACATGCATGCATACTACATACATACATACATACATACCTGCATACATGAATACATACATACATACATACATACATACATACAAAAATACCCTGGCGTTGGTGTTTAAATTCCTATGATGGAGCCTTGGATTCAGCCGTCTCGCCGCCTTAAGCACACCAGTAATAATGATGATGATGATGATGATGATGATGTTCATAATCAAGATCCCGGTAGTGGTGATTTCTGAAATCGTAATTAACTGATTCTCCTGTAGTTTCTTTTACTCAAAGCCAGGAGCTTTTCAGCATCTTCTCGCATGTGCCCAACGAAAAAAACAAAACAAAAAAAAAACCGCACCACGACGACGACGACGACCACTATCGGGATCATTGATTATGATGATGATGATCACCATTATTGCTGGTGTGCTTAAGGCGGCGAGCTGGCAGAATCGTTAGCACGCCGGGCAAAATGCGCAGCCGTATTTCATCTGTCGTTACATTCTGAGTTCAAATTCCGTCGAGGTCGACTTTGCCTTTCATCCTTTCGGGGTCGATAAATTAAGTACCAGTTACGCACTGGGGTCGATATAATCGACTTAATCCGTCTGTCTGTC
>NW_021833461.1:25000-30000 GCF_006345805.1 Octopus sinensis | reverse complement strand
TCCAACTTTCACCCCTCCCTACAATTCACCTCAACCATCTCCAACACCTCTGTCAACTTCCTTGACATCTCTCTCCGAATCGACCACCCCTCCCACTCTCTCACCACCACCGCCTTCTTTAAACCCACGGATTCCCACCTCTATCCCAACTTCTCCTCCTCCCACCCCTTCCACACCAAACGAGCCATCCCCTACTCCCAGTTCCTCCGCCACCGACGCTTGTGCAGCCGCGACCAGGTTTTCGAGACCCAATCTCAATACCTGGCCCGCCTGTTAAGACTCCGAGGTTACCCACCTATACTCATCTCAAATGCCTTCGCCCGCGCCCGTCGCATCGACCGCACCACCTTCCTCTCACCCCCCCAACCGCACACCCTTCCCCCTCCTTTTCCGTCGCCTCCAGCTCGATCCCACAACCCGCCCCATTTTCCCCAACCCACCCCTGTCCTCCTTCAAACGAGCCCAGAATCTACGCGACCTCCTGGTCCACAGCACCCTCTCTCCTTCCCCCTCAGCCCCACACGGATCTTTCCCGTGCTCTAGATCCCGTTGCAACACCTGCCCCTTCATCACCAACACCACTGCTGTCACCGGCTCCAACCGGCGAACTGTACGTATTAGACACTCTTTTACGTGCACCTCGTCTGGCCTCATATACTGCATTAAATGCAACCTATGCGGGATGCGGTATGTAGGACAGACGGGACGCCGGTTGTCTGACCTATTCGCAGAACATCTGAGGGACGTTCGCCTACACTCTTTTTCTCCCGTCGCACGCCACTTCCGCTCGGCCAGCCATTCCCCAGATGACATCTCAGTGTTTGGTCTCCCCCCACACAATGGTCGTCCACTATCTAGGCTCCACTTGGAGCAACGCTAAATCTTCACCCTACAAACCACTACCCCACACGAACTCAACACAGCCCCCTCCTCTTAGGTTTTTTTTTTCGAAAAAATACCCCCACATACCTACCTCCTACACACCTACCTCCAACACACCACCCACACACAACCTACTCACTCACTTGTACGCACACATTCTTCCACACCTTACATACCCACGCGCACACACACACGCCCGTTCACACACACACACACACATACGTATACACATCTACGTACATACATTCACACATTTAATCACACATACATATATACATACATACACACACAAACAAACAAACAAACATGCACATACATACACACATACATACATACATACACACATACACACACACATACACACTTACACACACACATACACACATACATAAATACATACATACATACATACATACACACATACATACGCACATACATACACACATACACACACACACACATTGTACATACATACTTTACACACATACTTACATACACACACACACACATGCACACATACACGTATGCACACACACATACATACATACATACCTACACACGCACACGTTTACACGAATGCACACACACATACATATAATTGCATCCTGGCGCACCCCCCTTCTTTCGGGTTCTTGGGTTGATGGATCTTCGGTTCTCGTGGTGTGGGTGTTCGGGGGTCTGCGCGCGCGCGCCTTGGCACGGGCCTCGGGTGGGGTCGGCTCCATATGCGTGCGTTGTATTGTTTGTGTGTTGTGTGTGTGAGCGTGCTTCGTGTGCGTGCGTGCGTATGTATACATACATACACACACATGCATGTATGCCTGTGCGCACACCTACATACCTACATACATACACTTACACACACTTACACACATACATACACACACATACACACACATACCCACACACATACACATACACACACATACATACATACACACACATACATACTTAAGACATACATACACACAGACATACACACATACACTCACACTCACACACATACACACACATATACACGCACACGCACACATACACACACACACACACACCTACACTCCCACATACATACATACGCACCTACACGCACACGCATACATACACACACACACACGCATACATGCATACATTACATACGTACACACACACACTTACATACATTCATACACACACACACTTACATACATTCATACCTTCACTCATACATACATACATACACACACACACAAACATACACAGACACACACCCATACATACATACACACATACACCTATACACACACGCCTACACACATACATACACACATACATACACACACATACACACACATATACGCACACACACATATACTTACACACATTCACACACACATACATACATACATACACCCATACACATACACATATACACACACACATAATTACATACTCTCATACGCACACGCATACACACAGACATACACACATACACACTCACACATACCTACACACACACATACTTACACACACACTCGCCTGCACGCGCACACACATGCATGACATACACCCATACACTCACACTCACATACGCACACACCAACATATACACGCACACGCACACATACACACACACACGCATACATACGCACACACACGCATACATACATACATTACATATGTACACACACACACATACATTCATACCTTCACTCATACATACATACATACATACACACACACACACAAACATACACAGACACACACCCATACATACATACACACATACACCTATACACACACGCCTACACACCTACATACACACGCATGCATACACACACACACATATACGCACATACATATATACCTACACACATGCACATAAACATACATACGCACATACATGCATGCATGCACTCGCATACACCTACACGCATGTACGCATACATGCATACACACACACACGCACGTACACATACATACATACACACACATATACATACATACATACACACACATACTTCCACACATACACACATACACACACACATACATACATACACTCATACACATACACACATACACACACACATACTTACATACACTCATACGGACACATATACACACAGACATACACACATACACACTCACGCATACATACACACACACACTTACACACACACTCGCATGCACGCGCACACACATGCACATACACACACTTCCACACATACACACATACATACATACACACTCACACGCATACACACACATACATACAGACATGCACCTATACACACACACATATACACACACATACTTACATTCAATCGGATACACATACACACAGACATACACACAGACATACACACATACACACTCACACATCCACACACACACATACTTACACACACACTCGCATGCACGCGCACAGACTTGCATGTGCGCGCACGCGCACGCATACATACATGCTTGCACCACGCCTGTGGGTTCTGGCTAAATCTCGGGTTCGTATCTGGGGCCAGCGTGTTCTTGGGTTTCTCTTACGCCTGTCACCGCGGGAGCATTTTTCCATCATTCCGTCAGTTGCAAATTGTTTCCTTGCATGCATATATATACACACACATATAATACCCCTACTTTTTGTACACACACGCACACACATACATACATTCACTCCCACGCACTCACACACACACATTTACATATATATATACAATACACGCACACACACTTACACACGTACAAACACACACAAATTCACATGCACACCGGCACATACACACACCCAACATATACCTCCACGCGCACGCACACATACACATACGTACACACATATAAACACAGACACACACATACATACGCACACCTAAACACGCGCACACACGCGCACGCACACATACATACATGCACACAAGTATACATATACGCACATATAAGCACACACACATCTACATATACACTCTGTTAAGCAAAGTTACTCGCCATACACACAACAAATCGCACACGTACACACACATACTACAACAAAACACACACACGGCACGTACATACGCACACACACATTCCCCTTCTTCCTCCTTTTACTACTGACCTGTGACTGCTACGTCCACTAGCCTTCGCCCAACGCACACACACTTACACACAGACGCACGCACTAATAAACACACACTTGTCATCTCGCACACCGTTACGACCGCTGCTCGCCACTAGCCGTCGCCTTACATATATATACATACACACCCTCTTCTTCTCACTCATTGTGTTTTTACCTTCCTTCTTTTTCCGCTCTCCTGTCTTTGAAAACCTGTCCCCTCTCGTCTACGACTTCCTGCCTTTCAGTATGTTTACCTCGTGAAGACCACTCGCGTTTTTTTCCCTCTGTCCTCCCACCTCGGGATCTTTCTTTCTCTTATGTTTCCGACGAAGAGCCCCGCTCGAAACGTCATACCCTCCTTCTTCCATTTTTTCCTGAGCGCCTAATAATACTTTAATTGTTCCACCTCTTTGCGTTGTTGTCTTTTTTGTTTTCTTGTTTGGATTAACCTTATATATATATATATATATATGGTTTTCATAGAACCATTGACCAGATAGAGCGGAAGAAAAATGAGTTTATCCGGTTTTACATGATTATAAGACCACACATCAAAACACTGGACAACATAATTGAAAATTATTGTGGCAAGGCTGATGAGGATGAAGAGGACGAAAAAGAGAAGGAAGCCGGAAGTCTCTGTGATCCAGGGGTTCCTCAGGAAAATGGATCATCTACCCCGGTGAACCACCAAGTAGTGAAGGATAGGGGAGCCAAGGGAGCAGAAACCGGAAGCCCCCTATGTACTAGTGGTCCTACGAAGAAATGAAAAATTAGAAAAATTAGAAAAACAGAAGAAAAAAGGAAGGACCGAAAACAAAAATAAGGAGGGAAAAGGCAAAACAACCAAAGCTGAAACCCCAACCCACCACACAAACAGCAGAGAACCCCATGGAGGATCCAATGCCACCCAGTACACTTCAGGAAAAAGAAATCTGGAAGGCACCGAAGAACCTGTAAGTTCTACCTGCGAGGCAAATGTTGGCATGGTGAGGACGGCAAAAACTGCCGGTTCGCCCACCCGACACCCCGCCAGAACTTCAGGGGA
>NW_021833461.1:12500-20000 GCF_006345805.1 Octopus sinensis | reverse complement strand
AATATTTTCCACATCATACAACGCTCCCGGCGGCGTTGGCGAGAATAGAGATTGAGTTTTTTTTAGTCGACCCCAATAGTTAATGCCTGTCATGCCGTCTATCTTTCTTGTTATTGACCTCTGGATTGATTCTACTTTCAAAATGAGTTGCTTCGTGCAGGGGAGACCACAGTAGGAAACAATATTCAAGGTGGGGTCGGGCAAAAGTAGAGTTGAGAAGGATGATGGTGTGGGCATCTCTAGACCGGAAAGTTCTCAGAATCCAGGAGCAAGTTAACCTTGCTGTTTACGTGGGAACTCCAGCTTAGATTGTTATCAACAATTACTTCAGGGTCTTTGATGCTGTTGGATAACACTAGAGAGTCGCCCGAGGGAAGGTCATATAATAGTTTCAGAGTATCCGCTTTTCCAAAGTGGATCAAATTAAACTTATCTTTATTTAGAAGCGTATTGTTCTTTTTCCGTCTGCTGGACAACAGCAAACAGATCCGACAGAAGGCATGTTCGGTCTATTGTATTGTATGAAATGATATCTTTAATGACTAATTCTATTTAAGCACAATGTTGTTAGGAAACACTTTATCCACTGCAGCAGCTTTCCACGGACTCCAATGTTGGACAGTTTCTACATCAGATCATGGATTAAGTCTACCACTCAAGCAGGCCATGGCAGAATTTGAACACAGAATGTAAAGAGCTGAAGGCGCCACAAGAAATCTTAGTCAAGCCTCTAATGACTCCACCAGCGAAACGCACTTGAATAATATTGTGTTTGTAAGCCTCAACAAGATGTAAAATAAAGCAGTCCTTTGCTGGAAATTGAACTTAACAGAAACTGGTATATACACCAGTCTAATGCACCGTATAGAAAAACAATCTCGAAAATAACTTTTCCCGTAGACCGGGAGATTACACGTATAACAAAACACAATAAAATGCATGATATATAATGGTTCTTTTCTGTTTGGCTGATTTCATATTCAGTGTAATGATACACTTTTATAGACTAATTAATGACGTGAAAGTAATTTCGTTATAAATCAATCAATAAAAAGTTGTTAGCAATTAAAGTTTGAAAATTTTGGTAATTTTAGCCAATCGTAAGCCACAGAAACATTCATGTCTGTTTCGATAGTAACGAGCGGAACATGAGAACACGTTTGCCTGTTGCCATAGTAACAGTCTTTGAAAAGTGTGCGAGGAAGCACGTGTTGATTATTGCAGTAGGTTCGATTCCTAGTCATAGTTTAGATCTTTGCCCCCATAACCCTTATTCCATTATCCTTCAGTCTTCCTCTTGTATTATAGTAATTAGTAACAGTTGGTCAGCTTCCTTCCTTCCTTTCTTTCTTTCTTTCTTTCTTTCTCCTATCCTCCCCCCGTATCCCTCACTTCTTTGTTACTGCTCTCCGCCTTGTCGATTTGTGGAGATAAACCTTGTATATTGGTTCCATCACAAACTACCTTGATAATTTAGTAGGTTGGCGTGACCACAAATAAGTTTCTTACCACTGGCCAGTACACATCAAGCAACTCCTTAATAAATAAACCTAATGGAGCCGCACACCCCTCTCTTGTTAGAAGTAAAGACAAGTGGGTCACTGGGGTCAATTATTCCTTCCCCTTTCTAAAAACTCTACTTACCTCTAAATTTCTGTTATACACTTTTCTGGTAAATCCATTCTGTCAACTGAAATAATAGCTGAATCACTGTAAATGTTTTGGCTCCGTGGATTTTAAACTATGTTAAATCATTTTGAATGTCCTTTCATATATTTTATAAATGAATAAATGAATATGTGTATGTATTTGATCTATGTTTTGAAGTTCATGAATTCATCTGAGGAAAACGGTTTCTTTACAATGATGTAATGCTTTTATTAATCAAATAAAGGAGCCGTTAGAAACGGTCGTAATGGATTGACACCTGTAACTCTACTGTTATTCAGTTATATATATATATATATATATCTCAGGGGCGTGCACTCTCAGGTATGCAAGGTATGCGTTGCATGCCCTGTGATTTTTTTTATCCATATGATCGGAAAATTAGATAAAATAGTTACTTTGTTTCAAAGAAAATCCGTCCAGTTGTATTTTTCTCCCCTTCTTCTCTCTCAGTGACTCTACTTCTGCTTTTAGAAGTCATGCATTGACAAGACCAGCATGTTAGACACTCCCTCTCTGTCTCAGTTTGTCCTTCCTTCCTCTCTCTCTCACTTTTAGCGACTTGTTTAAAAGACATGCTAAGGGGATAGGGCATTTGAAATATTTTTACCCCCTTCCTCTTTCTCTTAGTGGCTATGCTGTGGGAAGACCCGCATGACCTCCCTCTCTGTCTCTTAGTTTGTCCCTCCTTCCTCTCTCTCTCTTAGTGAATTGATAAAACAGATGCTAGGAGGAAAGGTCGTTCATAATATTTTGTACCCCCTTCCCCTTTCTCTCAGTGGCATGTCATGCTATGAGCTGACCGCATGATACCCACTTTCTGTATCTTTCTGTTTTGTTGAAATTGACTTACAATTTACGCCGGCGCTTCCACGTGTGTTCGTATATAAGAACAGCCTTTTACGAAATGAGTGAAATGTGTGTAATAAACGATATTTTGAGAAATAGTTTTTCGAAAGGAGAATTCGATGGAAAATAATTAATTATATCGGTGGGAGACCAACACCGAAAAGGGCTAATGCATTAGATAACATTGTTAAAAAAAAGATTTCCGAAGGCAACAACCTCACGGCTTATTATTACCACAAAGGAAAATTATCATTTCATAATCAGCCTTTTTGAGCACATCATTGAAAATCCTGAAGCATGGGATGATACCATCATAAATTCAGCAATTGGATTCTTACAAACTTTAAAAGCTCCTGATTTCTTATTTTTGTTAGAAGTATTCAGTGAGATTTTTTCTTTTTTCATATTTAACATCCTCCAGAGTAAAAGTCATGACATAGTGTATTGTAAAGATCAAATAGATAAAACTAGAAGTGTACTCGAAAACAAACTTGATAATTTTTCAATCTCTTTTACTTGTTTCAGTCATTTGACTACGGCCATGCTCGAGCACCGCCTTTAATCGAGCAACTCGACCCCGGGACTTATTCTATCGGTCTATTTTGCCGAACCGCTAAGTAACGGGGACATAAACACACCAGCATCGGTTGCCAAGCAATGCTAGGGGGACAAACACAGACGCACAAACACACATACGCATATATACCACGGGCTTCTTTCAGTTTCCGTCTACCAAATCCACTCACAAGGCTTTGGTCGGCCTGAGACTATAGTAGAAGACCCTTGCCCAAGGTGCCACGCAGTGGAACTGAACCCGGGGGGAAAAATATGGAGTCGATGCAGGAATCGGAATTCAGAGATCTAAGAATATATCTATTGAGCCCCAACGACATTATAAAATGCTTTATGACAAAATTATCAGTACAATAGTTGACCAAATAAAAGCACGATATTCATCCTTAGAAGAGTTTAAATTCATGGAACTTTCGAATTTCAACAAATTTGATGAGTATTGCAAACAATTTAAAAATCATGGGTACTATTTAAGAAGAGTGGTCCCGGTGCGCGCACCCGAGCATCCACGCCAGCTAGTCGTGACTAGTCGATCCTTACTTTGTGTTTTATTTACTTTGTTTAAAACATTATTTACTTTGTGTTTTTGTGTTTTATATATTTTGTTTAAAAAATTTATTTATTTGCTAGATAGTCGTAGGATTGACTAGTCACGACTAGCCAGTGCGGATGCGCGAGCGCGCGCAACGGGACCACTCTTCTTAAATAGTACCAGGGCGACGTTTTTTTTTTATTCTAGGTCATACGGGGTTGATTGCATATTCAGAATCTCCCATATGTAAATCGTAGGAATTCTATAATTTTTTCCTGAAAATTGCCCGGGGGGGGGGGGGCAAAGAAATTCATTGCATGTCCAGCCCCGGAAGTCACCGCACGCCACTGATATATATATATATATATATATATATATATATATATATATATATATATATATATATATATACGCCTGTGCGTATGTGTGTTTTCAATAATTAAATCATATAGGATCTCTTCGGTTTGGCTGCCAGCATTTCAACCATTCCACGGTCCAGTGGTTGGGAGTTCTCGTAGAGAACATCTGGGCAGTAGCTCTTCCGGTGTTCCTTTAAATACCCATCTCCTTTGTTTTTGTTGTACAGTTGTTCAGTCATGATCGACGAAACATTCCAAGCAATGATCGTCTCATCTTTTTGAGGTGTAGTGTATTTGTTGTTCGTTGTTGTTTGTTCCTTTTCGAGCCATGCCTGGTTTTCCCAGTTTCATTGGCATATAGTTTCCCCATCTGGACGGGACGCTGGTCTGTTGCAGGTGAGCAGGCGGAAAGAATGAGAGAAAGTTGTGGCGAAAGTGTCAGAAGTTCACCATTACCTTTTCGCTCATAAGTACACACATCGCCCAAGATTCGAACTCGCAATCGAGAGATTGCGAGTCCGCTACTCTAACCACTAGGTCATGTGCCTCCACTATAGTGTATTTACAATTGATTTATTCAACCTGTTCATTGTTGATCCTTAATTACAGGTCAGCCCTGATCAAGGAGACCTATGATAAAAGAACTACACTGCTGACCATCTCGTCATTTTTCGTTATGTCTAAACCCACATAAATCCGCTACTTCTTACACAGGCATAGCATCTCAAGCTTTGGGAAAGTGAACAGTCATAAAGGATTATATCGACCCAGGTATACGTGGCTGATGATTTATTTTATCGATTTTGAAATAATCATTGACGATGTTGATCTCGGTAGGAATTGAATTCAGAACATACAGAACCGGAACAAATACCGGTTTTGCAGTATTTTTTCAAACCACCTCACTTACGTAAGTAAATAGGTGCAGGCGTGACTATGTGGTAAGAAGTTTGCTTCCCAACCACATAGTTTCCGGGTTCAGTCCCACTCCGTGATATCTTGGGCAAGTGTCTTCTACTATAGCATCGGGCCATCCAAACCCTTGTCAGTACATTTGGTAGAGGAAAACTGAAAGGGCCCCAGCTGATACGATCAACGGAACACCTTGCTCGTGAAATTAACGTGAAAGTGGCTGAGCACTCCACAGACACGTGTACCCTTAACGTAGTTCTCAAGGAGATTGAGTGTGACACATGGTGTGACAAGGCTGGCCCTTTGAAATGCAGGTACTACTCATTTTTGCTAGCTGAATGGACTCATGAAATAAAGTGTCCAGCTCAAGGACACAACGCGTCGCCGGGAATTGAGCTCACAACCGTGAGCCGAATGCCCTAAACACTAAGCCACGCGCCTTCGCATATATATGTATGTATGTATTTGTGTGTCTGTGTTTGTCGCTCCAACATCCCTTAGCAACTGATGTTGATGTGTTTACGTCCTCGTAACATAGCGGTTCGGGGGAAAGTGTCCGATAGAATAAGTACTAAGCTTACAAAGAATAAGTCCTGAGGTCGATTTGTTCGATTAAAAGGCGTTGCTCCAGCAGGGCCGCAGTCGAATGACTGAAACAAGTAAAATAGAAAAAAGAAAGAAAAATGAAATAACTAGATTGATTTTGCAGTTAGTCTTAAAGTTCTTCATCAAACCAATTCCTCATTCTCTTATTATTAAATGAAATGGAGAGGACCAGACGAGCTTGAATTTAGTATTTTTATGAAACGGAGGTAGTCAATGTGATAAATGATTTGATGGCGATTGGTTAAAAATGAACTGAAAATCATTGTATAAGTTTTGTTTAATTTTAGTGTGTGATAAGCTATTCTAACCGTGGTTGTAACTCATTGTTGCGAAGTTAGGTGGTCTACAGTTTATGACTTATATAATACTGTATAATTTACAATCGCTGTTATACTTGAGGCAAAGAGAGACAGGTCTAGGAAACAAATTTCTGTAAATTCTAATCCCACTATCTTAAAATGGGAGTGTTTGATAATGTAATCCAAAATGTGTAAAGGCGAGCCTCTAAGGTGTGGAAAATTGAAGAGTCTCTAACTGTCATGTTATTTGATTGTGTCATTTACGTGGGACACATGAATTTAGACTTGTCGATGTCATTTACATATACAAATGCGTTTTAGGTAAGCTTTTTATAACACAAAATTGCAGGAAGGTTTTTTTTCTTTTCGAGTTATGCGTCATCTAAAAATCTGCGCTGTGTCACTGTTAACACGTATGTTATATAAGTTCACTATTATTGTCCTAGATATTCTATGCCTTCAAAAGTAAAAAAGAGAGTGAGATGAGCAAAGCTGGAACATTTTTGATCACGGATCTAATTAAGCAGAGCTGACCTGTGATTAAATAACACCAAAAGTGACGAATGTGGAATTCTTTTACGTGAATTTTAGCTGTAACACAAACTAGAAACTTGACGAAGACAGTCAAACACGTCATGAGTTAAAAATTCTTAAATTGCGTTACTAATTCGCTTACTGATTGTTCACTAATGATAGACGCTTCTTTCTTTATCTGTTTCACGATTTTGAAGATAAGAGAGGAAAAGAATAAAATGGTGTCATAAAGATACGGCACAGAATCATGATGTTTCATCGAGAAATTTGCAAATATTTCTTCCTGTCATGGCGGCTATCTATTTTATGTGTTGCAGTGAGTGACGGTGGATGGTCTAGTGGTTTGGCTATTGCACTAAAAATCGTGGTTTCAAATCATAGACCAGGTGGTACGTTGTGTGTGGTCTGATCAATAAGTATCCGGACTGTTGCCATAGTAACGAAACTAAACTACGCAAACTACGCAAACTACAGATTAACCTTAAACCTATGATTCAAGGCTGTTTTTTTCTTTTTGCTTTGTTGCTTAATACCGCGTCCGCCCTAACTGATATGCCAGCCTATAACCATAAAGATTCCAGCCATGGCCATCTAGTTTATTATTCAAGCATCATTTAATCCTACACTTAAATACCTCCTTAAATATCATCACGTGTAAAGATAATGACAGTCTGATTTGAGCGTAACTTGACAACTATTTCTAACAAGTTATTCGTGCATGTAATATCTGTCTTATTGATTCCGGTCATCAAAGGTTATCAAGTAAGGACTGTCTCGTCTGTACTTTCTCAGTCGGTACACTGAAGGTAGTATTATCCAGTGTACTCTTCCTTCTTTGAGACAGTACAGCGTAATTAAACGGAAATTTGGTTGCAATTTCCAGCATTTCCGACGATCATGCAAAAAGTTCTTTAGTGACAATTGTTGCTGTTGTAACTGTTGTTTTTTCTTGTAGCTGCCTCTGTTGCTGTTTAGCAAGCCTAGCATCCATGGTGGTCCGGCCATAACACACCGTTTTATTTTATTTTCAAGGCAGTGTATACAGAACTGAATTATTTAATGTAATCATTTTGTAAAACAGGAGAGAGAGAGAGAGAGAGAGAGAGAGAGAGAGAGAGAAATAGAGAGAGAGAGAGAAAGAGAGAGAGAGAAATATATATATATATAT
>NW_021833461.1:0-2500 GCF_006345805.1 Octopus sinensis | reverse complement strand
GGTGTGGTGAGTCTGTTTGTTTAGTTACACTCTACTTCTTATGAACGCCCCTTTATTCAAAGGACTACGAAGTAGACGTGGCCATGGCTTGGTGCTTAAGAAATTCGCTTCGCAACTAAACGGTTTCGAGTCCAATATCATTACCAGTTACCTAATTTGCGTCTCCTCTATTATAGGCATCAACTCGACATTGTCTATAAAGGTGCACGGTGTGTCACACGTCAGATGTTGCAGTGATTGCAACGTGAAGTCAAGTGTTTTAGACAAGAATAAAACGTACCGTCCATTCCCAGAATGTGTGCATGCATGCAGACATACATAAAATAACTGACATTCCGTCGGTTACGACGACGAGGGTTCCAGTTGATCCGATCAACGGAACAGCCTGATCGTGAAATCATTCCACAGACACGTATACTCTTAATGTAGTTCTCTGGAAGATTCCGTGTGACACAGAATGTGACAAGGATGGCTCTTTCAAATACTGGTACGACTCATTTTTGCCAGATGAGTGGACTGGAGCAACATGAAATAAAGTGTCTTTGCTCAAGGACACAACGCGTCGTCGGGAATCGAACTCACAAACGGATTAAGTCGATTAGTCGATTATATCGACCCCAGTGTGTAACTGGTACTTATTTAATCGACACCGAAAGGATGAAAGGCAAAGTCGACCTCGGTGGAATTTGAACTCAGAACGTAGCGGCAGACGAAATACCTATTTCTTTACTACTCACAAGGGGCTAAACAGAGAGGGGACAAACAAGGACAGATAAATGGATTAAGTCGATTATATCGACCCCAGTGCGTAACTGGTACTTATTTAATCGTCCCCGAAAGGATGAAAGGCAAAGTCGACCTCGGCGGAATTTGAACTCAGAACGTAATGGCAGATGAAATGCTGCTAAGCATTTCACCCGGCGTGCTAACGTTTCTGCCAGCTCGCCGCCCTAAGATTAGAATATTGAAGATATACGTCTGAAGTAAGGCCGACAGATGAAACAGAAGAAAAAAATCTTAGAAGAGAGAACGAGGGAATTTGTGCTGAAGAAAGATTATAATGGAAACAATTGAAAAATAAATAGGTCTAGCTGTCATTAATGATGGCACGAGAAGGCGGCGAGCTGGCAGAATTGTTAGCAAGCTGGGTGAAATGCTTAGCAGCATTTCGTCTGCCGTTACTTTCTGAGTTCAAATTCCGCCGAAGTCGACTTTGCCTTTCATCCTTTCGGGGTCGATTAAATAAGTACCAGTTACGTACTGGTTCGATATAATTGACTTAATCCGTTTGTCTGTCCTTGTTTGTCCTCTCTGTGCTTAGCCCCTTGTTGGTAGTAAAGAAATAGGTATTTCGTCTGTCTTTACATTCTGAGTTCAAATTCCGCCGAGGTCGACTTTTCCTTTCATCTTTTCGGGGTCGATAAATTAAGTACCAGTTGCATACTGGGATCGATCTAATCGACTGGCCCCCTCCTTAAAAATTTCGGGCCTTGTGTCTAAAATAGAAGAGAGTATTTCGCCTGTCTCTCTGATCTAAGTTCAAATACCGCTGTGGTCGACTTTGCTATTTATCCTTTGTGGGAGTCGATGTAATCGACCCATTCCCTCCCGCTAAATGGCTGCCCTTGCGGAAAATTTTGAAACCATTATTGATGGCACGAGTATTCTAGTGTTTTATATAATCGTTATATTGTTTTTTATCTGTTTTCAGCAAAATTTGTATGCGCTTGAAGTGAAATGTCTTTGAGCAATATATCGATACGGTCACGAGAATTTCTTTAATTCCAAGAACTTATCAAATGTTGGAAGACAATTTTTATGGCATTTGGTGGCCTTCATACCTACACCCAAATGTAATGTTGAGGCAAGTGTACTTAAGTGATGTAAAGGTAGCGCAATTACTTAAAAGGTGATCGAACCCATATCGATGAATTTGATACCACAAGCGATTACCTCTTGCTTTCTAGTGAATTATTTTCTTGAATTAAACTGGCTTCCTACATTGCCATTAGACCGGAGAGATTTACCGATTGATACAAGCAATCATGGATATATATTTTAACCAACCCGGAAAAAAAAATGAAAAGCAAAGTCGACCCTTGCAGGATTTGATCACAGAACATACAGAGATGTGACAGAATACTGCAAGGTACTTTGGTTTGCTAATTACCAATTCTGTCATTCTCCGCCCTATTTCCCTTAAATATAACACTAAATATATTTGACCAATTTTAAGAGTCTCCAGTCGTGACACCAAAATGAAACAGGTCACCGTCACATCCAACAAAACAGTGAGTTGAAACCTCTCAAAATAACGCGGGCTTTTTAGATTTCCATTGTCTGACATGAAAATTATAAATGCTTCGTTAATTTGCACCACCGTTATTGTATTGTGTTGCTTTATTTTACTGCTTATGGGTAATTAAATGTCATACTCTTGAAAAACATAACAAAATAGTATGATCTAACCTAATAAACGTTTTAATTTTTTAAAATTACT
>NW_021833460.1:57500-65000 GCF_006345805.1 Octopus sinensis | reverse complement strand
AGAGAGAGAAGGTGAGAGTTGTAGCGGTGTATTATGAATGATATATAATATACAATATTTCTGCATAACATGACATACGGTTCAATCAGGAAAGGAAAAAGTTAGAACGTTAAAATATTTCCACATAGAGTTAAAACAATGCTACGGTTTTCTATATGTTCAGGAAAAATAGATTTTAACCATAGGCATATACAAGAGCAAGTGATTTATCCAATACTTACATACTTATATTTATGTATGTATATAATAATACATACATGCACATACATACATATCAGTATCATGGATATGTATATATATATATATTTGTGTGTGTATATATATAATATATGCATAAATATACATGCATGCGTATTTATACACACATGCATGTATGTATATATATATTTACACGTATATGTATATATATGTATATATATAATATATATATAATATATATATATATATATATTCATGCGTAAATACATACACCACTTATATGTGTGTGTGTGTTTGTGTTTGTGTATGTGAGTATAGGTATGTATGAGGGTCTGGATGTGGGTATGTGTGCATGTGTGTATATGCATATACATGCATGCGTACATATGCTTTCTGCATATATTTGCATGTATACATGCATAACTATACACAAATAACTCCATTCATCCATCCATCCATACATACATATATAAACACAGACACACACACACATACATACATTCATACATACATCCATACATATACATACATACATACATACATACATACATACATACATACATACATACATACATACATACATACATACATACATACATGCATACATACAAAGATGCATACAATTTAATACATATATCAGCTACTCCGGCGTACTCTATCTAACTAATATGATGACCAACTAACCACCAATGAATTATTCAAGTTGAGTCCGTATCATATTCCTGATTTGATTATCTGAGAGCACGAACACTTCCACTATTGTTCCATTCATTTCATGGATCAGATGTGGTCTATCTTAGCGTTCTTTACTAAGCTATTTCTCCTCAGCCTTTCCTATCTGACCCTAATCCTTATTTCCATTATTGATGTTAGTTATTGATGCTGAGAAACGAAATCTTTTTAGTGATTTGCCTATTGCCTGTTGCTTATGGTTGCTGTGGAGTCGGAGATCATGTTAGTAAAGAATTAAAAAATCATTCGTACATACCATCAGAAATACATTTAAAACGATAGTTAAATTAGTGTTACTATATTTGGAGAAATATAGTTAAACGAGTTAATTATGTGATGTTAAAAAAAAATCAGTATTAGTCAACGCCAAAAAATATCTAAATGATATAATCATGAATAGAAAACAATTCTATATAAGTTTCGATTTAATTTTACCTCTTCTGGGAAGACCAGAGTGCCTCGTCAGAGATGGAAAGAGAGCCGCGAGAACAATACTAATGCCCTGACTTCTACCAATAACATACATACATAGATATGTGTATATACATATATATTTGTATGTAAGAGTGTAGTCTGTCCGTATTTTATTGAAATTCGCGAATATAAAATTAGAAGATTCATATGAAAGTCCATATAATTAAAATTATAATAAAGTTAAACGCATGGCAAGTCAACAGAATTTGCGTAGTCAAATTTATTAGCCGACAGTTTATGTGCTACATGGTACTATGCAGTGAAGTTGATGCAGAAACCTTCAAATCTGAGTGAACTGCATCCTAAAGCAGGAACAGATACGAGTTTCGAAAGCCGCTCGCGCAATTCCAGCTCCTTTGTAATTTAATTACATATCATGGTTTCTACTTGATCAACACTTTAGTCTGGAGTATGTGTATGCATATTAGGCTCTAACACCGCGTTGACTCTATTGCTACGTACGTACGCTCCTACCTACTTACCTACCTAAATACCTACCTACCTACCTACCTACCTACCTACCTACCTACCTACATACCTACCTGTCTATCTATCTATCTATCTATCTATCTATCTATCTATCTATCTATCTATCTATCTATCTATCAGTATGTGTGTGTGTGTTTGTGTATGTGTGTATGTATGTGTGTTTATGCCTCGTGCACACAAAGAGGGATATCTGAGAAATGCTACTTGGGTTCATATATATATATATTACTCAATCAATATTAAAAACACTTTTACATAAGATAGCTTTTCGATTAACCGAATCAGTATCTCATACCTGAAAAATAAGAAACAGAAAGGAGATCATTTGGTGTGAGGAGCGTTGAGTTTCTACTCAGCTTCAACCAAAATGACTGCTTAGTATTTCCTATTTTACGAATATTCTGACGAAGGCAAAACAGCGAAACTACACGCTCTGCACTTTGTGGAGCAAATAAATTTGTTTATGCTCCTCTCATATGAAAACCTCCAGTGTAATTAAATATCCTGACAGCAACTTTATCGTAGTAGCATCCACATATGAATGATCGCACCTTCGAAGAGCATTTCAGCGCCGAATATAGATTGGAATATATGTCACTTCAGAAAAAAGAAAAAAAAAAGGATAAAAATAATTATAATTATAATTAAAATAAATATACGTGTCTTTTGGTATCAAATATGAAATATGTTAAACTAAATATGTGAGACTGCTTAATATACAGCTCAGGTTGTAATCAATTCAAAGCGCGTGTTCAAATAGACTAATGCGTTGATTATTACTTCCGACATTTTGACAAGACGCTAGGAAGAATTATGTACAGAAATGTGTAGTTGCATGAACAAACATACACATGCATACAAGCATACACACAGACACACGTTCGCCCACACACGCACGCATATATACAAACACACACACACACCACACACACACACACCCACACACACACACACACACACACACACACATACACATACACACACACACACACATATATATGCATAATATATATAACGTTATTATTCACATACAGACATACATGAGTATACACGCATATGCTTGGGGATATGTAAATCAAATTTCTGCTTCGATATGTCTATATATGTACATATTCACACAAACGTAACTACCTACTTACGTACACACACATACACACGCACACGCACACACACACAACACACACACACACACATTCATATACACACAACACACATATACACATACATGCAGTTATAGATATTGTTTTAGAAGTACTACGCAGGGCTAGGTAAAAGGAGATACAATAAAAATTTACGGACGTTACTGTTTGCTGAGCACATATTTTAAACCTCAGTGTGTCCAGTAGACTAGGTATATATTATATATAAATTGTTTCTTTCTGTAAGCAGAAAATCGGCTATCGTCAACACATCCAATCTATCCTGGATGTTTTATTTACAACGCCTGGGACTGCGGTAAACGTCTCAAGGAATCATCTCGTGTAAACGACGTTTACTTAAAGCACAGATATTGTTTGGCGATATTTTGTCAGCACCGTGTTTCGGATCTCCTGCAATAGACAGACAAATACCAGATCGAAAATCAGAGAAACTGATATAGCTTCGCATCGGCTAAACTACCAGTGATGTCGCATAAAGCCGCGGGTTATGCATAAATCAACGGTTAGCAACAGAAGCAAACTTCAATTAACTCATCCAACGTAACTTGGATGTGTTGTTTATCGCAGAGCTAGGCGTTATATACAACACATCCATATAACGTTGGATGTACTAATATATATATATATATGTATATATATATATATATATAGAGAGAGAGAGAGAGAGGGGGAGAGAGAGAGAATGAGAGTGAGAGACAGACAGAAACAGAGACCAGGGAGTCGGAGATTTTCCTCTTCACCGCATTTCGATCATCCATTTACGTAGCTGCAGATTGAAATGTATTATATTGCTATTCACAATATCCATAAAATCGGATACATCATAACAGCAGAAGCACATCAACATG
The DNA here is from genome assembly GCF_006345805.1 of Octopus sinensis. Taxonomy (NCBI): domain Eukaryota; kingdom Metazoa; phylum Mollusca; class Cephalopoda; order Octopoda; family Octopodidae; genus Octopus; species Octopus sinensis. The sequence continues at coordinate 61,099 of NW_021833460.1, read as the reverse complement.
AAATTATATTAAATCAGTTAACAAAACTACATAGCTTTATAATAAATACTATTTTTTCTCAACTTAGGTACTTGTAACATTTCTTAACACACAGTAATGATGTGAAATGTGAATACTGTGAATGCACCACCGTATTTAATTCATTCCTTCATGTTGTCAACAATTGCACTGTCATGCAAATTGGTTAAATCAATTTAGTTCTATCTGGGTTGTATCTACTATAAATAGCGGTAACTGTTTTGTTTGTGGTAAACCATAAGTCTTCGAGAGTAACCGGGTGCTGAAAGATTTCATGTGGATCACTTTTTCTAGTTGTACAAAGTGACAGAATTAGTTTGGTATAATCAAAGAACCAATTTGTCACACTGAAACATCACTGCTTAGTAATTCATTTACGGCGAGCCTCTGAGCAGCGCAACCAGTCTTTGAACGATGACGGGAATATCATAAGAAGGATCTGTCTTTCGTGTGAATTCGCAGCGCCTGGCTCTCCAGTCTCTGTTACTGAAGAGGAGATAAACGCTCCGAAAGAGCAAGCCTCCCAGAGTCTGGTCAGGTGACGCTTTAAGTTGACTCCTGTATTTGCACCTATTTATATACAATCGAGAAATCGCAGCTGTTGCCGTTGGTCAGCCGAAACTGACCGGTCAGTGTAGGGAATTGTCGACCGTAGCTTTCGGGCGATTACGGTTCTCGTCAGTACATATGAATAAATCATGTGCTTTAACAACTGCACTGGGACATTTAGTTTTTATTTCTAGCAATGCAGGTGTTCTAACACCCGTCATACTTAGTGACAGTTATAGTTTTTCGTTTTGGTAACAGGTTGCAGACCGCTGTCTATATTAATTTTATATATAATTTAAAAAAAAATTTTAATACTTTCAGCTCGAAAGCTGCAGCTATTCTTGGGCACCGCCGTTAGTTTCGCTACGCGTTCGTTTCTTGAAACCGCATTTAGTGGATGAGGGAATTTCATGTTGCTACCCTCATCTAAGTTTCCTGCTGCGAAGGTAGATTCATCAGAAACTCTTGACGGGAAAATCACAAATTAATCAATGTAGATTTTGATGCTCTTAATTAGGTAGGATTAATTGGACGGTTGTAATGCTTTTGAGTAAAAATCAGATCTCTCTAGCCTTACTTGGGGCTAAACATCAACAATAATAGCAACAACAATGACAAACATATATTAACACACTTTTCAAAACTAACCACAATAGCATCCGCAACAGCAAACTTCATCAGGTCGCTCAATAAGTCTTCATCGATAGGAACTCGATAGAAGCCTATATTATGTTACATAAACAATCACCTGCTTTGAAATAGCAGCCAAATCTCCCTCAAGCCACAACTCGTAACATCTTCGATAATGAATTATTGGATTGGTTAAGTGTGATGAAAGAAAAAAGAAAGAGGCATGAGGGCCACAGACGGAAAGTCTTTGAACGTGGGTCACCTGTTCACTTGAAGGCTAAACAACACTGCAAACAAGGATTAGGTCCACAGCCTCACCGCTCATCACCCTCACCTCATCAAAACCATCATCATCACCACCGCCACCACCACCATCAGCACAACTACTACTACCACCACCACACCACCAACACCACAACCACCACCACCACCACAACCACCACCACCGATACCACTACCACTACCGCTACCACTACTACTACTACTACCACCACCACCACCACCATCACCATCACCACCATCGCCATCACCACCACTATTACTACTACCACTACTACACCACCAACACCATCACCACCACTATTACTACTACACCACCACCATAATCACCACCACTATTACTACTACCACTACTACACCACCACCACCAACACCACAACCACTACAACCCCAATCACAACCGCCACCGCCACTACTACAACTACTACTACTACTACTACTACTACAACTACTATTGCTACTACTACTACTACTCTAGTAACCAGCAAAATCACAATCACCAGCACCACTGCCAGCACTAAAGCTGCTACTGTTGCTATTACCACTACCACCACTATCACTGCCACTACCAATACTACAACTACTACTACCAACATATCTACTACTACTACTACTTCTACCACACCCACCCCAGCCACCGTCACCACCACCACCATGACCACCACTACAGTGTATGACAATGAAATGCACCACTGAATCGATGCTACCAATATCCTTTGATTTCTTCACTATTGTAATTCCAAACAAAGACATTAAATGACTTCAAAGAAATTGGCCAGGAACATCATCTAGTAACAACAACAACAACAACAACATCATCAACAACAAGAACAGCAACAACAGCAGCGGCAGCAGTACCAGTAACAACAACAGTGAGAATATAATACAAAAACAACTACAAGAACTCCATAAAAACAATGGAAGGCAACAACACTGAAAATAAAAACAGCGAGGACTACAACAATAACGAGAACCAACAACAACAGCGACATCTACAACAACAATAATCACAACAATGTCAACGACAAGTACAATAACAGTAGTAGTAGTAGTAGTAGTAGTAGTAGTCCTTTCTAGTAAAGGCACAAGGATTGAAACTTTGGGGAGGGGAGAATTCAATAACATCGACCCCAGTGTTTCACTGGTACTTAATTTATCGACTCATAGGCTAAAAGGCAAAATCGACTTCGGCGGAATTTGAACTCAGAGCGTCTTTATGACGAACGAAATACCGCTAAGCACTCCCGCGGCGTGCTAACGATTCTGTCAATAATAATAATAATAATAATATAATAATAATAATAATACCACAGATTTACTTGTCACTTGCTTGACCATAACCAGCTGAGCATGTCCCTTAGTGGCTGACGATATGTGCATCTCTGATCACAAGCAGAAGTAGTGTGGGAGCATCATAGCCATGTGTTAAGAGGCATTCTTTGGAGTTTGGCTAATTCACCTTTGGAAACATGAGTGTTTTGTTCAACATCCTTATCCAGGGACATTTTGAGCGAGATGGGCTACTCGACCTGAAGAAAATTCTAACTGGGCCCCACCTGCAAGGTCATGCACTGTTAATCTTAATAAGTCGCGTACATATGGTTGTGATGCATGTGCCTGGCGTACCCTTATCAGACGGGTAGTCATGATGGGTATACTGGGCTTCGTATATTTTACCCCAGTGTCACTTTGATGGTATTCACTGCTCTTTCATTCAATAATAATAATTGTGGTACGAACATAACCCGAATGCATCATCCAAAACCATAATGCAAAGATGGGAATTTATCATTCAGAGCGACCATGAGATAGAGAATAGGAAACCAAACATAGTGCTAATTTAGAAAGAAAGCAAGCGATGCTGGATCATAGATATAGCGTGACCAGCTGAAAAGAAGGTGTGCGATAAGGAAGAAAGAAAAGTCGATAGATATGACAGGTTAGCTTGGGCGGTTAAGCATTTGTAGTTGCTGAAAAATATGGTAGTAGTACCAATAATTTTCGGAGCCATAGGAACAGTGGGTAAATATCTTGAGATGTGCATGGAACAAATAGGGGCTGCAATAAGGGTGGAGCACTTGCAGAAAACAGCAATGCTCGAATAGTCCGGATGGTGCTCGAAA
>NW_021833460.1:20000-55000 GCF_006345805.1 Octopus sinensis | reverse complement strand
CAAATTAACATTTTTGCATACAGTGACTGTGTGTGAGATGGGTTTGTATGTATACATGCAACTGATCGTTTGTGCAAGTGTTTGTCTGCGCGTATGTATGTATGCCACGTGGAGTCGAACGTACCATGTATGTGTACATGTAAATGTTTGAGAATGTATATATGTATACGTGTGTGTGTATATATATATTATATATATATAATATATATAATATAATATATATATTATATATATATATATAAATATACATATTTAAATCATGAATATACATATACATATTATATGGTATATATACGTATAATATATGTATGTATACATATATATGTAAAAACATTACATATATGTGTATATATATACATGTACATAATATATATAAATACACACATACATACATCTATATGCATATATATATATATATATATATATATAATTATAGATATATATATATATATATATATATAAACATATATATGCATACATATATATATATATATATATATATATATATATATATACAAAATAAATATATATATACATACATATATATATATATACATATATATTCATACATACATATATATTATATATATATAATATATATATATATTATATAATATATACGAGTACCAACGTTGATAAATGATAATTGCATATATATGCATATTGTGTGTATGTACATATATATATAGAGAGAGAACAGCAAAAATATATAAGAATATCCCTCGCCTATAATTTAATGTGTACACATGCATATGCAAACGCACCACTCGTGTACATGCACACATACATACACAAGGATATACCCATACATATGTTATATGTCTGCGTGCCTGTTAGTATGCTTATACGTGAGTCGGTATATGTCTGTGTGTGTGTGTTTATATTAATATATATATATATATATATATATATATATTTAAATATACATACATATACATATATATATATATTTATATCTATACCTATCTATATATATATATACGCACACACACGTATATATATATATATCCATACATATATACATACATACTCACGCAAATATACAAGCACACACATGCATATGTATGTATATACAAGATAGATAGATAGATATAGATAGATAGATATATATATAGATAGGTAGATAGCTAGATAGATGGATGGATAGATATGAGCATGCATACAAACACGCACATATACATATATGTATGATATATATATACATATATATATATGTTTGTGCATGTATGCATGTAAGTACGTATGTACATATGTATGTATGTATGCATGTACGTACGTACCTATGTATGTGTGTATGCATGTTTGTATCTATTAATGTATTAACGAGACGAGTAAACATCTACAGTGATTCCTGCTTGTCTATATATATATATGTGTCGAGCTGAGTGAAGCATTAACTGTAAACCATGATGTAATCCTGAAAACAAAGCGGGATTAAAACACTGCAGCGACACCAATACGAACGACATATTGCCGTGTAATCTTTTAACGAAATGTGTAAACAACTGAGACTGAATGGATGCTTGTCCTGAGTGGAACATTGATTCTGCTTAGGTGAAAATGTCAGTTAAATAAACGAAAGTTAAATACCATGTATATTGTTTTCTAATATAGCATTTTGTTCTTTCAGATTATCAGATTTATTTATAGAATGGCGATTGTATAGAAGAGCGTAGAGGACGGAGAAGACAATGGGGAAATCGTAGAAACGTTGGTAAATATGTTATTTGGTTAAAGAGTATAAAATATATTCAACAACAAAAGATATAAGATATTCATTCATATTAAAAAAAAAAATGGCAACTATAAACTGTTTTGCTTATTTTCATATAATCTGTGATTTCATTCGTTTTTTTGTTTTTTTTGTTTTGTTTTCTGCCCATGGGCCTCTTTTAAATGTTATTTTACTCCGATAGAGCTGTCTCGTCACTCGATGCTTAAAAATCATATATTTTTGTATTTTATATTTGTTTTTTTTTTCTGTGTTATGTTTCGCTTGTTTCAAACATTAGACTGCGGCCATGCTGGGGCACGGCCTTGAAGAATTTTTAGTCGAATGAATCAATCCCAGTACTTCTCTTTTTCAAGCCTGGTAATTATTTTACATCTATCTTTTTGACGAGCCGCTAAGATACTGGGACATAAAGATGTCAGCACACACACACACACACACAAACATATATTCACGACGTGCTTCTTTCAATTTCCGTCTACCAAATCCAATCATAAGGCTTTGGTCGGCTGAGGTTAGAGCAGAGAATACTTGCAAAAATATGTCGGGCGGCGGGACTGAACCCGGAACCATGTAACTTGGAATCAAGTTTTTTACCACCCCGCCGCCCCACCGCCTATTAAAAAATTAAAATATGTTTTGTATAGAAGGATATGGTGTTCAAAAAGTTTATCCGCATTCATACGATCCATACCGCATCAGACTCTCCAAGATGTCCCTCAAATCATGTGTAGAAGAGTGCATTGCAAGAAGAGTCAACTCATGTCTTGCAAATGAAGGACGACACTTTCAACACCTCTTATAAAGCTTTTTAAATTCTTGTAAAGTCTAATATATTCTTTTGTAGTCTTATACCATCTTATAAATATTTATTTTGCAATAAAATACTTACTGCGGAGAGACTTTTTGAACGCCCTGTATAACAAATTTCATACAGATATATTTTAACAACAAAATCTTACAGGAATCCCTAAGGACCATATGGAACCCGGTTGAAAACCACTGATATAAAGTAATAATCTTTAAGTCAGGATTATCCAAAATATCATTCGTTCTTTCAAGACTTTAGGCGTGATTTCAGAAAGATTTCGATATACCCCGGTTTGATCTAATCCCCCACTGAACTTTCTCTCACTGGACGCTTATCTCCATTCCGACCTACTTCTAGAACCATTGTCAGCTCTCATAGGCTGCTTACCACTAAACTACACCCGGACTACCACTGGAACTTTATATTTCTCGGATGACGGCCATCATGGACCTTACTGCACGCTGTTGTTTATTACTATTTATAGCATCCAATCGGCCACGTAGAGCGTTCCACGGTATTTAGAATTTATGAGAATGAACGATGTGATTTAAGTGGTGATTTTCCTGCCTTATGAACCAGATTTAGTGACTGGATAACAACCCATTTGTTGCTTTATGCACCACACTGGTCGAGAGTAAATGCAAAAGGCTGACTCAAAAAGATTCTAGAAAACGAGACGTAGGAGATCGGTTCGTATGCCGACCTTCATAATTCAGCTTTTATATGCTCGTTAAAATTTAACGGTAATATATTTGAAAGAAAATTATATTTGTTTCCAAGTTATGAACATAAGGAGGTTTAACCAGGCAGAAGACCTTAAAGATACCAGGCAGCAGTTAAGGTGCCGTAGCCTCAAGACCTGATAGATATTTTATAGTATCAATAATAGGAATATATAAGACAAACTTAACCTCAGCTGGATATAAAGGCAGAGGGCGCACGCATATATGTTCTAAAGAAATTTGCTTAGCAATTGCATGGTTTCAGGGTCAGCAGCTTTGTCAAGCATCTTCTACATAGCAACGGGTTTAGCAATGTCTTGCGAGTGAATTTGCGCGACGAAAATTATGCAGAACCGCGTCGTAGCTTGTTTACGAACTGCATGGTTCCGGGTTCAGTCCCACTGCGTGCACCTTGAGCAAATGTCTTCTACTATATCCACGGGCCGACCAAAGCTTTGTGAGTGGATTTGGTAGACGGAAACTGAAAGAAGCCCGTCGTATATATATATATATATATATATATATATATATATATATATATATATATATATATATATGTATGTATGTGTATGTATATGTTTGTGTGTCTGTGTTTGTCCCCCCAACATCTCTTGACAACCGATGCTAGTGTGTTTACGTCCACGTAAGGTAGCGGTTCGGCTAAAGAGAACGATATAATAAGTACTAGGCTTAGAAAGAATAAGTCCTGGGGGCGATTTGCTCGACTAAAGGCGGTGCTGAAGCATGGCCACAGTCAAATGACTGAAACAAGTAAAAGAGTATATACATACACACACACATACACACACATACACATATATATACACATTTATACAAGTTACTTATTTACATACATCCTTACATATGTGTGTTTTTTTTCCGTTTGTTTTTCTGCCGCTGTTTCCTTATTTACGTTCTTGGCGATTCGGCAAAAAATTAAATATGAAAATGTGTTTTTCAGATATTTGAGTCCGTTAGGTTGAAATATGGACTGTAATAAATCGAAAATGAAAGTTTGAAGGAGAACAGCAGAAAGAGAGAACCAGAATGAGTTTGAGAGATAATGAAGCAGAGAAAGAGACAGAGAACGTGTATGTGTGTGTATGAGTTTGCGAAAAACTGATGGGAAGGAAGAGAGAGAGAGAGAGACAGAGAGACAGACAGACAGACAGACAGACAGACAGAAAGATACAGAGAGAGAGAGACAGACAGACAGACAGAGTGGCGGGAGAGAATATGAGTGAGGGTGAGTGATAAATATGCAAATAGTAATAGAATGTTGCAAAGTGGTAAAAAAAAAGTAAAGGTAAAAGAAAAAAAGAAAACAGCTGTAGATAAAGGCTGTGAACGTGAAAAAGAAAGAAAGAGTAAGAGAATGAGAGAGAAAGATAAAGTGATACAAATAATAAAACTAGAAAGAGAGAGAGAGAGAGGGAGAGAGGGGAGACATATATAGAGAGACACAGACAGACAGGCCGACAGACAGATAGAGACACAGTGGGAGGACAAGAGCGTGAGAAGTGGGAGATTGTCTGAAGGAAAGGGAAATAAAAAACCAAAATGGCCACGACGCAAATATTTATATATGATGATGTTGATGATGCTGATGTTGATGATGATGATGATGATGATGATGATGATGATGATGATGATGATGATAATAATAATAATAATAATAATAATAATAATAATAATGATAATAATAATAATCTATACAGAGGTTGTAGAACTGTGAGATTTTAAAAACAGATAACATGGGTTGACCTGTAGATATTAATTTTAGATAGCATCTAGTAGAATGCAAAATTACTCTACGATTTTATGATGACGCTGAAATTCTATAACGCGGATCGGCTGGAAGAGCTGATGGCATACCGTATCGGGAATTCTGATTCACGTATCATGGTCATGATTTCATGCTTCTTACTGTCATACAGTTCTGTATTTAAGAAACGAGGAATTATGTACATTATTTACATTGGCATATTGCGTAGTGGTTAAGAGCGCGGGCTGCTAACCACAAAATTCCGAGTTCGATTCCAGGCAGTGACTTGAATAATAATAATAATAATAATAATAATAATAATAATAATAATAATATTAATAATAATAATAATAATAATAATGATAATGGGCTACAGCAAATATTCTGCTCAATAGCACAGATTTGCTTGTCAGTTGTTTGACCTTAACCAGTTGAGCATGTGCCTTAGTGCCTGACGATATGTGCATCTCTGATCACAAGCAGAAGTATTTGGGGAGCATCATAGCCATGTGTTGAGAGGAATTCTTTGAGGTTTGAATAATTCACCTCTGGAAATATGAGTGTAACGTTCAACATCGTTAAACAACCCTTATTCGGGGACCTTTTCAACAGAAGAAAATTCTAACTGGGCCCCATCTACAAGGTCATATGCTGTTTATCTTGATATGAGATCACCATATCGCGCACATATGGTTGTGATGCATGTGCCTGGTGTACCCTTATCAGATGGGTAGTCATGATGGGTATACTGGACTTCGTATATTTGTACCCCAGTGTCAATTTGATGGCATGCACTGCTCTCTCATTCAACAACAACAACAACAACAACAACAACAATAATAATAATAATAATAATAATAATAATAATAATATAATAATAATAATAATAATAATAATAATAATAGAAATACAAAATGGATGACGGTTAGTAAGGAGAGACACAAATAAGAAAGAAGAAAACAAAGGACCACTGATGCGGTCACAGGAGTGTAACGAAAGAACTCTGGCCGAAATAAGATTAAGATTAATGTAAGAAATAAAAACACTGAAGCAAAATAACACCAAATATATAGTGCGTGTGTTTTTATTGGCTAAACTGGCAATATGACCATTCCGAAATATAACAATATAATAATAATAATAATAATAATAATAATAATAATAATAATAATAATAATAATAATAATAATAATGATAATAATAATAATAATAATATCGAAAAATACCTTACGAATGAGAACCCTGGTTTGAAATTTCCCCAAGACAGCTAATGAAGCCTTGGAGGGTATATCAGCCGTAAAGTTGTGTTAACAACAAACAATTTAAGGACAAGTATCCGTCAATTGTAAATAACGTAAATAATGTTCTTACTGCCATTTCCTTCCTATGTATTTCTGTTACGGTGTGCCATTTCCGTCTGTTGAATACCAAGGGAGAACAAATTGTATCTAATGCGAAAATTGCTCCATATATATGCAAATTTATGCAGAAAGAGTGCAGAGGAAACATGCTCCAACTTGTTTTTTCCCCCCTTGTTAAACTTAAGTGAGCTGCACAGTCACCGTTGAGTGGACAAGGAGCTCTCATTGAAACTACGTGGCTTCATGCTTGGTCCCATTGTGTGACATATTGTGAAAAAAATAGCAAAATAATGCTATTTATAACCTTATATATAGTGGTGTGTTGGGTAAATCGTTAGCACGCTGGACAAAGTACTACGCGGCATTTTTCCAGGTTTATGCTCTGAGCTCAAATTCCTTTTCGGGGTTGATAAAATATGTATCAGTTATATACTGGGGTCGATGTAATCGATTTATCCTTCCTCCGAAATTGCAAGCCTTGTGCCCAAATTTGAAAACCTTATATATTTCGTGGTATCATGGCGTGTTAGAAATAGCAGCCAAATATTTTCTTTTCTGGGGAAAAGTGCAGTTTACAAGAGATTTCGATGTCACATTCTTTGAAAGAATGCAAAATAACCTGGAAAAGAAAAAAAATCCAGCGATTCAAAACTCCGTTGGTAGCAAACTCTGAGGTTCCCACCACCCTTCCCCATTTCTGTTTCTGAAGAAAGTGGTTCCTGTGGGTTTAGAGGTGAAACACGTTGAAAGTACTTAAAAGAAACCTGTGGAAAAAATTATTTCACACATAAGTGCGAACGGGTCCTTTACGAAATATTTACCGAGAAAGAGACAGAAGCAGGTGAAATTAGGAATCGGACACTCGGAGAGCGAAACCTCTGGCAAAACAGAGGGAGAAACACAAAAACAAGAGACATCATGTTTACGTCCTTCGGCGAAAGAGACAGATAGAATAATGTCCAGGCTTTGCAAGAAGGAAGAAAAATATTGATGCGTACAGAGGTCGATTCATTCGGCTAAAGATTCCTCCACGTGGCGCTCCAGCATGGCCACAATCTAATGAATGAAGCAAGTAACCAGAAAATAGATAAAAGACATGTACATATATATTTACATGTGTGTATACATACGTGTCTATGAATATATGTATGTATATATATATATGTGTGTGTGTGTGTCTGTGTGTGTGTGTGTGTGTGTATGTATGTATTATTACATATACATACTTGCATGCCTATATTCCAGTATGAATATGCATACGTGTGTGTGTGTGGTGTGTGTGTGTGTGTGTTGTGTGTTTTGTGCGCGCGCACATACATCATTTTAACTACTAGGTGTTTAGTCATACTGTCCAGTCTTGGGTTAACGACCTGGAGATTTTTAATTACTTCCTCTTTACAAGCCAGTCCATTGGTTTATGAGAAAGCATTAAACTATCACAGGCTCTGGGTCCTTACGTTATATTTTATGATTAAGAAATCCTCTCAACCGTCCTCCCTCGCCATACAACTACCAAAATATACCACCCTTCATCACATCTTCCGCTGCCACCACTGCCGCCACTAAAACTACGGCTGCTGCCATTCCTCCTCCTTACGGATCATCCTTCGGCAGATTGATGAATCGGTCTTATCGTTTTCGTCATAACCAGAGACAACAATGGCCTACCACATGTGTATACAACTTCGTAATCTTCCCCTTCTTCTTTCTTTCTTTCTTTCCGTTTTCCTAGAATAATCTAGATGCTGAGTCAGTATCATTGAGATTTTGTTATATATATGGTGGTATATTACTTCCGCTCCATTTCTTCTACTGTTGTCAATTCTCTGTTGGAGTGAAATCGAACTTTCTGAAGAATGCTCGTTCGAAAGGAATTCAACTTAATGTCACAACAAACCGGAATTTCAGACATAATATTACGGGATATTATAATAGGTTTTAGTCGATGATAGGCGAGATTTCTTTTAATAGTCAACGCTAGAAAGGACTATAAACACGGATGATAAATGCTTGTGTGAGATGGTGCATATGAGCGTATGGGTGAATCTTTCACTTGTTTCAGTTATAAGATTGTGGCCATGTTGGGGCACTGCCATGAAGAACTTTTAGTCGAGATTTATTATTTTTTAAGCCTGGTACTTACTCTATCGGTGTCTTTTGACGAACTACTCTGTCACTGAAAAGTAAACTCACCATCACCGGTTGTCAAACAGACATACACCCGCGTGCTCCGGGACACACACACACACACACATTCACACACATACTCATACACATGTATGACAGGCTTCTTTCAGTTTCCGTCAACCAAAACCACTCATAGTATAATACATTTGCCGAAGGTGCCACAAAGTGGGACTGAGCTCGGAATTTTGTGGTCGGGAAACAAGCTTCTTACCACACAACCACGCCTGTTTGTGTGACCTTACTATGTGTAAGAGCATTAGTTCTCGGGCGCTGGGATTTTGCTGTAATCTCAATATTTAATTTCAAAGTAACAACTGAGAGTTTTAGATGCATTAAATTACAGACAGAGATTCCTGTTAGTCATGATTCTAAATATTGCGTAGAAACTTAGGATTGAGAGACTTAGGATCGTAGAGACTTAGGATGTGCAACGTATAGTGAAGTACCATTCCTCATTAGGTACGTTATGGAGTAGCCTCTAGGCAACGTATGCAGCACTTCAAGGAGAGAGGACTTTCTCATAATCGATCGACTCCCGATCAATACGGCCAAATCCCCACCACCACGCTCAAGATCATACATACTACAGTCTTAAAAATATAATTTATACGTAGTTCTGTTGCTGCTATTTAGTTCCAGATGACTCCGGATTAAGCAGGTCTGACGTATTACATTGTGGACACCTAAGGTGATATACTTGCTTAACGTTTCGGACAAATCTCTTTGTCACTTACAATTTAGCTACAATTTGTAGTTAATATCTTTACGACGCAAACTACCAGTGCTTTCTTAGAAGTTACTGTTACGGCAGTGTGAAAAAGTTGAAATTTCTTTTAATAATGTTACAGCAGGCGCTATCAGGCAAGAGATAGGCAATCGTTAGCGTGGAGTTTGAATGCTGTTTCAATCCTCGACTGTCAACAGCTACGTATTTTTTTTCGATATGATCACCCGATTTTCGCATCTTTCGAAGAATAACAAGTTAAATTCGAATGCTGTCAATAGACTGATGCAAATATGGGAGTCATGTCTACCCCAGCTCCATATATATACTAATTTCCTCATCACAAGGGATCACAAAATCAATCTTATTGTTCTATCGTTGAAAATGGCAGTTTGTATGTTGGATAATGTAATGTCATTGAAGTTGTCATTGTTGTTATTAATGTTTTTGTTTACACTCAGATCTGTTCTGTTTAAGCAGACCTATGATCGCAAATATTCCAAAGTGACTTATCCACTTTTCCTCTTTTTTAAGGTGAGAAACGATTCCATGGAAAATAGCAGAAAGTGTAGACAGAATTAGTATAAAAGTACTAATCAATCACCACAACAAAAACAACAGCAGCAGTGGAGGCGCAATGGCCCAGTGGTTAGGGCAGCGGACTTGCGGTCGTGAGAACGCGGTTTCGATTCCCAGACCGGGCATTGTCAATGTTTACTGAGCAAAAACTTTTTTACAATAGGACAAAATTTATATTATTTGCTCTCAACCCCGCTGTACTCTTTCACCACAACTTTCTTTCACTCTTTCTTCCTACTTCTGCCACAAAGCAGAGGAACCATGATGTAACCCACTATGGTGTGGTAAACTTTCAGACACTAGTCTAGATTGCGGATCCCCTGTACCCCATGATGGTTCAGATCTCCACCCGTTAAAAGCCACCGTTTGCGGAATGAGGATAACAACGTAGCTTTCGCGCCCGTGCAACCACCAGTCTATCGCGTGTGGTGGGTGGATCTTCAAGTTGCCATACGCATTCTTAGTAGCTTAGAGTAGGCTCGAATTAGAGATTATTCTTTGTGGCTAATAGCGTGAGTCCTGATCGGAAGAAGAAGAAGAAGAAGAAGAAGAAGAAGAAGAAGAAGAAGAAGAAAACAACAGCAGCAACACCACCACTACCACCAACAACAACAACATACGTGCAAACCTACTCAGATTCTCTCATTCGATTTATGATAAAATAAAGCAGCCAATTCATGCTTAAACCGTGCATATAATCTTCAAAATAAAATTACAAAAACAAAATACAAAAGAAAAGCTGGGGCGATTCATTGATAGTGTGATAGTAGATGCATGATGCCTAAAAAGATATAGACTGGATGGTCATAGCTGGAACGCCGTTGATTATATTTGGTACGGAGTTAAATAACAATAAGAACTGCACCGTACAAAACTTGTAATATGTTAGCAGAGAATAGAAGAATAAATTATGGTTAATTTTAGCACACTCCGTCTCGACATTTGATTATTCCTCCAAACGCCATAAAGACAGGAAGAGATAATCTTTCACACAACTAACACAAAACGAATTGCAGATAGACGTACACGACTGCACACATTCCTTCTTCAAAATAAGAAAATCACAAGAAAAAACAAAAAAAACAAAACAATTCTCGATTCTAAGTTAACAAACAAATAATTAAATAGAGACAAATTTACCCAGAATTTACGCCGGTGAGTAAAAGAAAAGTTATAGCTACTCACTTAATCTTTAACACAAGTCAGCATTAGTCAAGAAGACACGACAAAAACAAGAAATATTGCCACGAAAACATTTTTTTCCAAAGTTTTTGACAACCATGGACAATTCTTTAAAATTATGTACAACAATTTGTCATCAATATGCTTGTTCTTGTTGTTCTTATAATTTTAATTATTATTATTGTTATTGTTCTTCTAGTTGTATTATTTTGTTTTCGTATTCTTCGACTGCATTATATTCTGTTGTTTAATGTATATTTATATTATCTTTGTATATTTATTGTTATTTTATATCATTTATTTCCTACCAAATTACAGAGAATTAAGTAAGAACTGAATTTCGTTGAATTCCGATTGTCAGCGATATTTTATTATGCATAAAACAAAATTAATGTCACCGCTGTTCTCTTCTTCTCCTTCTCCTTCATCACCTTCTTCTTCATCTTCTTCTTCTTCTTCTTCTTCTTCTTCTTCTTCTTCTTCTTCTTCTTCTTCTTCTTCTTCTTCTTCTTCTTCTTCTTCTTCTTCTTCTTCTTCTTTTTCGTTTATTTCATTGCTTTCTCTGGTGTAGTTAATAACAATGTCGTTATTATAAATAATGCTTTATATTATTGTTGATTGTCAGCACTATTTCTGCCCAAACCCTTCTTAATCAAAATATTAAACAAATATTACCGATATTATTCGAATTATTCTGCTAAACTACATTATCATCACAATTCCCCCCTCGGATGGTTACATATATATACGTGTGTGTGTATGAGCTTGTGTAGATGCATCTA
The DNA here is from genome assembly GCF_006345805.1 of Octopus sinensis. Lineage (NCBI taxonomy): Eukaryota > Metazoa > Mollusca > Cephalopoda > Octopoda > Octopodidae > Octopus > Octopus sinensis. Next base: position 43,155 of record NW_021833460.1, on the reverse strand, counting down.
TTTACCTATCTATCTATCTATCTATCTATCTATCTATCTATCTATCTATCTATCTATCTATCTATCTATCTATCTATCTATCTATCTCTCTATTTCTCTCTCTCTCTCTATGTATATATATATATATATATATATATATATATATATATATATATATATATATATACATATAGACATGTGTGTGAGTGTTTTTGTGTTGTGTGTGTGTGTGTGTGTGTGTGTGTGTGTTTGTGTGTATGTTATACGGAAGCATGCTAGACACAGAAATAGTGACAGAAAGGAACAGTGCATATTGACTAATGAATTAATGTGCATGTCTACACATTTACATAAATGTGCGTATGTATGTACGTGTGTGTGTGTATTTATACGACATGCGAGAATACTAGACCCATAAAAAGAGACAGAAAGCAATAAATATATGTGTGTGTGTGTGTTTGTGTGTGTGCGTGTGTATGTTAATGAACATGTGTGCATATTTATGAATGTTATACGGGTATATGTTTAATTAAATGCCTGCACACACAATTGTCCATGTATTCATGAATGCAGTTATGTGTGCAGTTGCGTGCGTATGTGCGCGCGTATATATATATATATATATATATATATATATACATACATACATGTGTATACACACACACACACACACACGCATATATATATATATATATATATAATATATATATATATATATGTGTATATGTATATGTATATGTATGTGTAAATATGTATACATAAATATATATGGTATATGCATATATACATACATACATACTTATATATACATATATATATATATATATATATATATATATATATATATAATATATATATATATATATATATATTATATATATATATATATGTACATGGAGACATGCATGTATAGCCATACGTATGTCGTCATAAATTTGTGTCTACAAATTAATGCGCATATTTGTTCAAACGCTTACGTTAATATCCTTGTCGGCAACTAAGACTACATCTGTGTGTGTGTGTGTGTGTGTCTGTGAGTGTGTGTGTGTGTGTGTGTGCGTGTGTCTGTGTGTGTATGTGTATATGAAGATACATGTGTAGGTACGCTCTGTGTGCAAGTATGCTTAACTTCTCTTTCGTACACTAAATCACTCTGATATGGTGTTAACTTAAATCTGTTGCTATTTAAATATGTATATTTCATGTTCGACTGCTTTGCTTCGCTCTGTATCTTTCTGTTATGCTACCATATATCTACCACCGCATATCATGATATGTATGTATGTATGTATGTATGTATGTATGTATGTATGCATGCATTTGGAGTGGCTGTGTGGTAAAAACTTGCCTCTCAACCACATGGTTTTGGGTTTTGTCCCAACTTGGCAAGTGTCTTATCCAATAGGTCGTAGAATATACGTGTGTGTGTGTGTGCATGTATGTATATATTTGTGTATCTGTGTTTGTCCACCCACCGTCTCTTGCTCTTCCTTTGACTCTTTATATTTTACTTTTTACTTTATGCACACACACACACACACACACACACACACACACACACACACATATATATATATATATGTATTTAAGGATAGTCATGTTGCCAATTTAGCCAATGTGTTCACCTGCGTCAGATTATTTCATATTAATTGTACTTCGTTGAGAATTGTACTTCGATGAGAATCCTTTCGTCACACTTCTGTGTAAGTATAGGCGTGGCTGCATGGGAAGAAGTTTGTTTCCCACCCACATAATTCCGGGTTCAGTCCCACAGCAAGGTACATTGGGCAAGTGTCTTCTACAATAGCTTCGGGCTGACCGAGGCGTTGCAAGTGGATTTCGTAGAAAGAAATTGGTCATATATACGCATATATATATATATATTTATATAGCGGTGCCCGTACCCTCTTTGGCCTTGTATGTAAGTACATATTTCTTTAAATTTGGTACAACTCTATAACACTGTCTCTCTCTCCTACATTTCTCTGCCTTTCACACTTTGCACTCTACTTTGATCTGTCTCTTTCTCTCTCTCTCTCTCTCTACTTCTCCTCCTTTTCTCTTTTCTTGCCTCTAATTCTTTGGTCTCCTCTTCCCCCACTCTCTCACATTTCTCTGTCTTTCTCACTTTGCACCTCACTGTCGCCAAGCCAATCCTTGGCATGCTCTCTTTCTTCTCCACTCTTTAATTCCTTCTTTCTCTCTCTTCTCCCCCCTTTGGTGCCTTCGCCCCTCTTTTTCTCTCCCTCTTTGATTCCTTTGCCCCCATTTTTACTCTCTCTTCTCCTCTCACGTGACCGCTGGTCAACCAGCCTTTCGGTTTCTGACCAGCACCATGAGAACATTGTTTTCTTCGTCTGCCGATAAAGGCATTTTTTTCCAAATACGCCAGCTAAACTAAGTTGTACTGTCTATAGTCGTAAGACACCCGCTGTTTTTGTCCTGTAATTACTATTATTGTTTTTTGTATTTATATTCGTGTGGCATCGTCCGTTTTTCTGTCCTTGTTTCGTATAAATTCGATCCTTTTTCCAAGAAATCTAATGCTCGTAGCTTAGTTTTTCCTTGGGGTTGGCCGGATCGGAGCGATCTCAAGATTAATCAGCCGAAATTGCGAGGATGATCCGGTTCTTGACTGAAGATTGAAGGTTTCGAATGGCCCGTCCGTGTTTTTTGGTATCGTCTCCTAAATGTCTTACGTTCGTGTCCCAGTTTGTATTTTTCTACATATAATAATATATATAGCGGCCCCGTACCCTCTTTGGCCTTGTATGTAAGTACATATTTATATATATATATATATATATATATATATATATATATATATCTTTGTGTATTTATGAGTGTGTCTATATTTGTGTTTGTCCTCCACTAATGGTCATAACTGTCGTTGGTGTGTTTACATTCCCGTAACTTAGCAGTTCAGCAAAAATAACCAACAGAATAAACACCGGCTTTGAAAATGATAAGTCCCGGGGTCGAATTGTTCGACTTAAAACAAATAAAAGTTTAAAGTTTTACATATATATATATATATATGTTTGTGTCTGTGTCTGTGTGTGCGTGTGTCTGTGTGTGCGTACGTGTGTGTGTGTACATGTGTGTGCGTGTGTGTGTGTGTGTGTGCGTAAACGAGGGGTGTATAAAAAGTTTTGAGCCTTGAAGTCTTACACTTTCCTCACAAGTCTTGTACAAAAGCCTTGTCTTTTTTGAGATTTAAGACTTTTCATACACCCCCTCGTGTGTATGTGTATATATATGTATATATATATATTTATATATATATTTATATGTATATATCATGTGCATGCATACATATATATATATATATATGCACACAAACTCATTCAGATACACACCTGGACACGCACGCACTTGCACACATAGACACGTATTTAAATATTTTTTCGGCAGATGCAGAATGAATACCCCAGTAAATATTGATGCATTAGTTGTGTCTGTCTCACATCATAATTATTTATTATTTACAAGCATTCATCAATTAATATTCATTTCACCACTTCTACCATCTGATCCATTGACACTTGGTAATTAGCATTAATATATATACTCATATGTTACTTGCTGCGTCTACTGTGCTAAGGAGGGGTGATGAGGAGGGTGGTAGTTGTGGTGATGATGCTGGTAGTGGTGGTGATGGTGTGGTGGTGGTGGTGGTGGTGGTGACGGGTGGTGGTGATAAGGTTGGTGATACTGATGGTAATGGTGGTGGTGATGCTAGTGTTGGTGGTAGTGGTGATGATGTTGCTGCTGTTGGTGGTGGTGGTGATGATGCTATTGCTGGTGATCATGCTGGTGATGTTGGTGGTGGTGATGCTGGTGTTAGTGGTAGTAGTGATGATGATGATGATGTTGTTGCTGTTGTTGTTGTTGTTGGTGGTGGTGGTGGTGGCATTGATGTGGTAAAGCGAAGGGTGATGGTGGGAGGGCAGACGCGTCTTCATACTTCATACTTTCCCAACATCATTTAGTGCTGTTCCTTCCATCCACCTCTCCTCCTTCTACGAATACTATTCCTACTACTACTACTACTACTACTCTACTACTACTACTACTACTACTACTACTACTACTAGCACCAGCATTATTTCTCTTTAAAATACAACCACCGCCAACACGCTGAGAGGAACAGCACAAACATTTTAACCACTACTACTACTACTACTACTACTACTACTACTACTACTACTACTACTACTACTACTACTACTACTACTGCTGCTGCTGCTTCTGTTGCTGCTGCTGCTGCTACTACTACTACTACTACTACTACTACTACTACTACTACTACTTTATTGCTATAAATAAATTTAGCTTTACTTCAAGTAATTAGTTTTAATTTAGGCACGAGTCTAGTAAATTTGACGGGTGTAGGAAAATAACAGGAAAGCAGTTATATTCTGGAGAAAACTAAAAATTCTCGAAAAAAGAATGCGGAGCTGAGGTCAAGTGTTACTTCTCTGGCTGACGGCACAGGAATAATACGCTTTCCTGCTTGTCCCTCTTAAAGACCGGATTTAGTAGTCTTTAGGAGGGACAAACAAGCGTACCCAAAGGAAACTTGAAAAGGGAGATTACCAGGCTGTGGTTGTTACGAGAGTCAAAAATAAAGGTTGTTCCTGCTGTCATCAGAGCATTGAGTTCAATACCACCAACCTGAAACTATCTGGACAAGAAGAAGAAGAAGAAGAAGACGAAAAAACCCTGATGAAAGTACGAGGCTGTGGATCTCATGGCTTCTGATCATAACTGATTGGAAGTGTTATCATGTACATTGCTTTGTCTTGGTATAAAAGATGGGCTACCACAGATATTCTGCCCAATACCTCAGATTTGCTTGTCACTTGTTTGTCCGTAACCAGCTGAGCATGTCCCTTTGTGGCTGACGATATGTGCATCTCTGATCACGAGCATAAGTAGTGGGGGAGCATCATAGCAATGTGTTGAGAAGAATTCTTTGGGGTTTGAATAGTTCACCTCTGGAAACATGGGTGTTTCATCCATCATCCTTAAACAACCCCTATTCAGGGACCTTTTGAGTGGGGCCTTCACCGAAAGAAATTTCAAACAGGTCTCCACCTGCAAGGTCATGCGCTCTTTATCCTGAAATAAGACCATCCTTTTGTGCAGACGGGTAGTCATGATAAGTAAATTAAGCTTCGTATATTTGTACCCCAGGTTCATTTTGATGGCATGCTGTGTTCTCTCCCTCAATAGTATTAATAATAATGATAATATAATAATAATAATAATAATATAATAATAATAATAATAATAATAATAGTAATGATAATATAATAATAATAATAATAATAAAATAATAATAATAATAATAGTAATAATAATAATAATAATAATAATAATAATAAAATAATAATAATAATAATAATAATAATGATAATAATAATAATAAAATAATAATAATGATAATAATAGTAATGATAATAATAATAATAATAATAATAATAATAATAATAATAATAATAAATAATAAAGACAAATACAATAATAAAGACAAATAATAAAGACAAATAATAATAATAAAGACAAATACAAACAAGAAATCATACCACCTAATAAACACAAAGAAGAAGAAGAAGATGATGAAGAAACAACAAAAGCTATAAAACAAATGAAATCCAAACTAAAAATAGAACAGCAACGAGCCATGATAAAACGATGGCAAGAAAAGCCCCTTCATGGTAAATACTGCACTAAACTAAACGCAAAAGAAATAGACAAAGAAAAATCCCAGCAATGGTTGAGAAGCTCAGGACTCAAAGCAGAAACAGAGGGATTTTTAATTGCAGCACAAGACCAAAGCCTCCCCACCAGAAATTACCAAAAACATGTAATGAAAAGAAATATTACAAGTAACTGCAGAATATGTGGAGATGGACAAGAAACAATAAATCATATTATCTCTAGCTGCCCAGTCCTGGCTAAGAAGGAATATATTCACAGACATGACAGAGTTGGAACCTACATACATTGGAAGCTATGCCAACATTATGGAATAACAACAGAAAAAAGATGGTATAGGCATACACCAGAAAACGTCACAGAAAACGAGAAAGCAACCATACTCTGGGATATGCCGATACACACAGATAGAGAAATTAAGGCCAACAGACCAGATATAGTTGTCAGAGATCATGAAGAAAAAAAATGCTTTCTAATTGATGTATCAATACCGGCTGATGACAACGTGTCTCTAAAAGATATGGAGAAGCTCTCAAAATACAAAGACTTGGAAATAGAGATAACTAGAATGTGGAACCTGAAAACAGAAACAATTCCTATCATAGTAGGTGCATTAGGCATGATAAAAAATATTCAGACAAATACATAACAAAAACACCAGGACTTACAAACACATATAACATACAGAAAATTGCACTACTAGGCACTGCACACATCCTACGTAGAACACTTTCCATACAATAACCATCAGAGCATCACAACAAATCACAGCACATACCCAAGGCACACAGAGCTGCGCTCGGTAGTGAAGTGAAAGCACGCTATAAAAATAATAATACTGAATAATGATAATAATAATAATAATAATAATAATAATAATAATAATAAATAATAATAATAATAGAAGTAATAATAATAATAATAATAATAATAATAATAATAATAATAATAAAAATAATAATAATAATAATAAAATAATAATAATAATAATAATAATAATAATAAAACAAAAAGAGAACAAAAATACTCCGCAAATATAACATCACAGAGAAAGATTTGCCTGAGATAAAAGAAAAGCTGAAGCAAGATATCCTTGCCAAAGCACAAAGGATCCACCGGTACGAGAAACGCCAACGCTTCTTTGAACAAAACAAAATGTTCAACTCCAACCCCAAAAAGTTCTACCAAGAACTGGGCAAAAATAAAATAGAAGTCACTGCAGCACCAACGGCAGAAGAATTGGAAGAATTCTGGGGAGAAATATGGTCGGCGAACGAAGAACCAAAAAAAAGGAGTATCAAAATAACAAACTCGGCATCTGAACAACTTTAGACACCCATAACAACTGAAGAGGTCACCCAGGCACTGCAAAGACTAAGCAACTGGAAGGCACCTGGGCATGACAAGATCCCCAACTTCTGGTTGAAATATCTAACAGGAATGCACAAAAAGCTGGCTGAAAACTTTAACAACATACTAGCAGAGCCAGAGACAATGCCTGAATGGCTCACGAAGGGGAAAACCATCTTAATTCCCAAATCAAATGAAACAGAAAAACCAGAAAACTACAGACCAATAACCTGCCTCCCTACTATGTTCAAGGCATTTACTGCAGTGATATAGCAAAGGCTGAACAAGCACCTGGACGAAAACAAACTGTTCCCAGAAGAGCAGAAAGGATGCCGCAAAGGCTCATATGGCTGTAAAGATCAACTAATGATTAATTAAGCCGTAACTGAAGACAGCCACAGAAAGAAGAAAGGCCTCAGTGTGGCCTGGATTGACTACAAAAAGGCGTTTGATAGCATCCCCCACACATGGATCCTCGAAACACTAGCCATTAACAAAGTAGCACCAACAATCATAAAATTCATAGAGCACTCTATGAATAAATGGCAAACAGTCCTATACCTCCAAACAAAAGAGGGACTCATGAAAACCAAAGACATCCCCATTAGAAGAGGAATATTCCAGGGAGATACGCTCTCTCCACTCCTTTTCTGCTGGCACTGTCACCTCTATCTGATATACTAAATAGAACCGGATGCGGATATAAATGTTACGGCAAAACGATCAGCCACCTGTTATATATGGATGACCTAAAACTATACGCTGCAAATGACAAACAGCTGGAAACACTATTAAAGACAGTTCATGGATTTACCAAAGAAATAGATATGATATTTGGATTAGAAAAATGCGCCAAAGTAACCATGAAAAGAGGAAAACTAGTTAAGAGTAACAACATCACACTATATAAAACCAATGAAATAAAAGAATTAGACCAAAGCCAAACTTACAAATACTTAGGAATCCATGAACTAGATAAGACACAACACACAAATGAAAGAGAAAATAAAAAAAGAATATTATAGACGAGTTAGATCAATACTAAAAACAGAGCTCAATGCTGAAAACAAGATAATAGGTATCAACACTTTAGCTGTCCCAGTTATAAGTTACAGCTACAATATCCTTAATTGGACACGAAATGAACTGACCAAAATAGATAGGAAAACAAGAAAAATAATGACAGGATCTAGGATGCATCACACAAAATCTGACATAGAAAGACTATATATACAACGTATAGAAGGTGGCAGAGGCCTTATACAGCTGGAAAACTACTATAAAATAACCACCATAGGACTGCAAAAATATCTACTTCAAAAGGAAGGAAAACTGATCCAGATAGCGGCAAAACACGAGCAAAACAAAAAATGTTCTAGTATTTAAGGAAGCTGACAAATACAAACAAGAAATCATACCACCAAATAAACACGAAGAAGAAGAAGAAGAAAGAAGATGAAGAAACAACAAAAGCTATAAAACAAATGAAATCCAAACTAAAAATAGAACAGCAACGAACCATGATAAAACGATGGCAAGAAAAGCCCCTTCATGGTAAATACTGGACTAAACTAAACGCAAAAGAAATAGACAAAGAAAAATCCCAGCAATGGTTGAGAAGCTCAGGACTCAAAGCAGAAACAGAGGGATTTTTAATTGCAGCACAAGATCAAAGCCTCCCCACCAGAAATTACCAAAAGCATGTAATGAAAAGAAATATTACAAGTAACTGCAGAATATGTGGAGATGGACAAGAAACAATAAATCATATTATCTCTAGCTGCCCAGTCCTGGCTAAGAAGGAATATATCACAGACATGACAGAGTTGGAACCTACATACATTGGAAGCTATGCCAACATTATGGAATAACAACAGAAAAAAGATTGTATAGGCACACACCAGAAAAGGTCACAGAAAACGAGAAAGCAACCATACTCTGGGATATGCCGATACACACAGATAGAGAAATTAAGGCCAAAAGACCAGATATAGTTGTCAGAGATCATCAAGAAAAAAATGCTTTCTAATTGATGTATCAATACCGACAGATGACAACGTGTCTCTAAAAGAAATGGAGAAACTCTCAAAATACAAAGACTTGGAAATAGAGGTAACTAGAATGTGGAATCTGAAAACAGACAAATTCCTATCATAGGCATGATAAAAAATATTCAGACAAATACATAAAAACATCAGGACTTACAACACATATAACATACAGAAAATTGCACTACTAGGCACTGCACACATCCTACGCAGAACATTTTCCATACAATAACCATCAGAGCATCACAACAAATCACATCACATACCCAAGGCACACAGAGCTGCGCTCGGTAGTGAAGTAAAAGCACGCTATAAAAATAAAACTACTGAATGATAATAATATAATAATAATAATAATAATAATAATAATAATAATAATAATATAATAATATATAATAATAATAATAAATGCCCTGATGCAGTACCAGGCAGTGGCTCTCATGGCTTCTGATCATAACTGATTGGAAGTGTTATCATGTACATTGTTTTGTCTTGGTATAAAAGATGGGCTACAGCAAATATTCTGCTCAATACCACAGATTTGCTTGTCAGTTGTTTGACCTTAACCAGTTGAGCATGTCCCTTAGTGGCTGACGATATGTGCATCTCTGATCACGAGCAGAAGTAGTGGGGGAGCATCATAGCCATGTGTTGAGAGGTATTCTGTGGGGTTTTAATAATTCACCTCTGGAAACATGGGTGGTTCTTTCAACATCCTTAAACAACCCTTATTCAGGGACCTTTTGAGCGGGATGGGCTACTCAACCTGAAGAAAATTCTAACTGGGCCCCACCTGCAAGGTCATGTGCTGTTTATCTTGATATGAGATCACCATGTCGCGCACATATGGTTGTGATGCATGTGCCTGGTGTACCCTTATCAGACGGGTAGTCATGATGGGTATATTGGGCTTCGTATATTTTACCCCAGTGTCACTTTGATGGCATACACTGCTCTCTCACTCAATAATAATAATAATATTTGCTGTATCCCATCTTTTATACCAAGACAAAACAATATACATGATAACACTGCCAATCAGTTAAGATCAGAAGCCCTGAGAGCCACTGCCTGGTACTGCCACAGATTTGCTTGTCAGTTGCTTGACCTTTTCCGTCGAGCATATCCCTTAGTGGCTGATGATATGTGCATCTCTGATAACGAACAGAAGTATTGGGGGAGCATGATAGCCATGTGTTGAGAGGGATTCTGTGGGGTTTGAATAATTCACCTCTGGAAGCATGCGTGGTTTGTTCAACGTCTTTAAACAACCCTTATTCAGGGACCGTTTGAGCGGGATAGGTTACTCGTTTAGAAGAAAATTCTAACTGGGCCCCCACCTGTAAGGTCATGTGCTGTTTGTCTTGATATGAGATCACCTTGTCGCGCACATATGGTTGTGATGCATGTGCCTGGTGTACCCTTATCAGACGGGTAGTCATGATGGGTATATTGGGCTTCGTATATTTTACCCCAGTGTCACTTTGATGGCATACACTGCTCTCTCACTCAATAATAATAATAATATTTGCTGTATCCCATCTTTTATACCAAGACAAAACAATATACATGATAACACTGCCAATCAGTTAAGATCAGAAGCCCTGAGAGCCACTGCCTGGTACTGCCACAGATTTGCTTGTCAGTTGCTTGACCTTTTCCGTCGAGCATATCCCTTAGTGGCTGATGATATGTGCATCTCTGATAACGAACAGAAGTATTGGGGGAGCATGATAGCCATGTGTTGAGAGGGATTCTGTGGGGTTTGAATGATTCACCTCTGGAAGCATGCGTGGTTTGTTCAACGTCTTTAAACAACCCTTATTCAGGGACCGTTTGAGCGGGATAGGTTACTCGTTTAGAAGAAAATTCTAACTGGGCCCCACCTGTAAGGTCATGTGCTGTTTGTCTTGATATGAGATCACCTTGTCGCGCACATATGGTTGTGATGCATGTGCCTAGTGTACCCTTATCAGACGGGTAGTCATGATGGGTATACTGGGCTTCGTATATTTTACCCCAGTGTCACTTTGATGGCATGCACTGCTCTCTCACTCAATAATAATAATTTTTCGTAATGATAATTTTCATTGACGTTATTTATTTGGATAGATTTCTATATTCATCAAAAAGAATCAATACCAATACATATTTGATATTTACTTCATCGCTATCAGAAGGACAAAGAAATTCAACTATGGCGCGAATAGGATACGTAAATTGTGGGCAAAATATACAGAAAGTGTGGGCAAAATATACATCGAGAATTAAACTAATGAAGACATTTACTTCGGTATTCAACAATTTGTGCTATTCTCACAATTACTGTAACCATTTCGAAATTAACGAACAGGTTCAATTTTGGAGACATGGTAGTAAAACGGATTGTTGGAGAAGCGAACGCCCCACTGGTCTACATTATACAACGTGTTGTTTAACAAATAAGTAAGAGTTTCAGCAGTGTTTCTAGCAGATCATTGGACCATGTAGACACTCAACATGAGCATCAGCAGCGGTAGTAGTGGTTGTGGTGGCATAGCTGTTGTAATAGTAGTAGTTGTAGTAACGGTAGCTGCATTAGAAGTAGTGGTAATAGTAGTAGGGGTGGTGGTAGCAACATAGCGGTCACAGAGTAGTAGTAGCAGTTATCGTTGTAGTAGTAGTGGTAGTGGCAGCAGCAGCAGTAACAGCATCAGCAGCAGTAGTAGTAGTAGTAGCAGCAGCAGTAGTATTAGTAGTAGTAGTAGCAGCAACAGTAGTAGTATTAGTCGTAGTAGTAGCAGCAGCAGCAGTAGTATTAGTAGTAGTAGTAGCAGTTGGATACATGTAGCAGTAGATATAGGAGCAGCAGTAGCCGCAGGAACAGCTGCAGCAGTAGTAGTAGCAGTAGTAGTAGTAGTAGTAGTAGTAGTAGTAATAGTAGTAGTAGTAGTAGTAGTAGTAGTAGTAGTAGTAGCAGTGGTGGTGGTAGTAGTAGTAGTAGTAGTAGTAGTAGTAGTAGTAGTAGTAGTAGTAGTAGTAGTGGTGGTGGTGGTGGTGGTAGCGACCTGGTGCTATGCGTTGTGAAGTTGTTCTGCTTGATTTCCTTGCTGAGATCGTAATTAAGAATCAAACTCATTATTCATTTGTTGCCGTCTTAATTGGAATCCAACACGTTTGAGATGGCACTGAGAAAGGTAGCGGCGGCAGTGGAGGTGGTAGCAGTTGTGGTGGTGTTGTGGACGGGTGGTAGTGGTAGTCGTCGTGGTGTTTGCGGTGGTGGTTCGTTATAGTGAGCGTGGTGGTATTTGTGGTTGTGGTCGTAATGCTCATAATAGCGATGGTAGTGGTGGTTGCTGTGATGGTTGTGGTAGTGGTTGTGGTGGTGGTATTGGTAATATATGTTGGCTGTAGTGGTGAAGGTGACAGTGGCAGTAATGGTGGTGGCGCCGGTGGTATTGGTTTTGGTTGTTTTACAAGTGGTGGATATCATGGTGGTGATATTTGTGGTAGTGGTAGAGGCAGTAACGGTGGTATATATTGTGGTAACGACGGTGGTAGTAACTATGTTGATGTGGAGGTAGCGCTGGTGGTAGCAATGGACAGGCTGACGGCGGCGATGATAAAAGTATTAGTATAAATGTTACTGGTTTGCAGTGTAGCCGAGGTTTTGGGGGAGGGAGACTGCAGTGCCGAGGAAGGTTGCGGGGTTGGGACCGGCCTTCGGTGCTGGTGACGGGCAGCAGCTCTCGATGCCGGAGACAGCTTGCGCTGCTGATAGCGTCGATGATGGTGATGTCAACATAGCGATGACATTGCCTATTTATGGGTTTCATAACAAGTTTATTGTTATTGGTAATAGTACTGTTGCCGATGTCACCCCGGTTGATGATGTTTGTCGTTAATGGCGATGCTGTTGGTGTTGCATCTGACAGTCTTAAACCTACAAAGCATTCCTTTCTCACTATGTCCTTCATTACGCTTCTCTTGGCAACGAAGCACGACAGATATGGCCGCTCTTTCAGTATGAACATCATTGACCACAGCGAATGCAAAACTTCCATTCTACAAAGCGTTGCACCCGGCAAACATCCAGCAAACACCCAGAAACACCTCCAATGGTAATTATACCTTTCCTTCGTATTCAAGAATTAAATCAGACCAGTGACAGGCATCAATGAAACCAGCAGCAGCAGCTCCATCACCGCTACCACCACTACCACCACTAAACCATCACTCCCACTACTGCTCTTAACACGACCACTACCATTGCTGACACCGCATCCACCACAACCATCACCACCATGAGTCCTATCACTACCCTCCTCATTACCGCTAGCACAAACCTCATCGTCATTATCTCCGCCACAAAGAGCAGCACCGCCAACTTCTACACCATCACCACCACTACCACCAATACCACCATCAAACCGGCACCTATGCCAACAATACCATATCCAACATAGTTACGCATATAACTATCTCTACCATCGACACCGCCACCACTACAAACGTGATCATTTCACCGCCATCATTTCACCACCACGACCTTTACCCCAAATATCTCCACCTTCATCATTACCACTACCACAAAGACACTTTGTAATAATCATTGTCACCATACTGACTCCAACATTAACTCTAACACCAACACGACCTCCAACAGCACTACTAACATGACAATCCCCACCACCAACATAATCACTGACACTACTACCGCAATAATAGTTACCAATACTTTTATCGCCATCACTAACACCATCTCCAGCCTCTCTCCAAAGGCCGATTACAATGTCAGCGTTACGACGTTATTTTCACACTTGTACTAGTCAGATGGCTGCTGTATAGATGCATCTGACGATCACTTGAACATTATGGAGAGATGCACTTGAAACGCATGTTCTGCGATTGTAGTAACTAGATGTCTTAGGTATTGTAAGATCACCTACACACACAGCAACATATGAAGATATTCATACACATGTACACACACACACGCGCGCTCTCTCTCTCTCTCTCTCTCTCCCACGCTCTATGAGTAATAGACCTATGAATGTTATTCAGTTTTAGTTCAAGATATTTTCCCAATAGAGAAGAATCGGTTTCTAACCATGGTTCCATCATGGGAATTTCAACATAAACGGGGTATTTACCATGCTTGTCGTATGTATGCAGTATTTGGAGCCAGTGTATGAGCAAATTCATATTTTGTTTTATAAATATATTGTCATACATGTAGCTACGTGTCTTGACATGTGCATATATACGAATGTATGTATAGTTCTATCTATCTATCTATCTATCTATCTATCTATCTATCTATCTATCTATCTATCTATCTATCTATCTATATATATTATATATATATATATATATATATATAATATATATATATATATATATATATATATATATACATATACATACATATGTGTGACTATGCTTATATATGCATGTATATGTATGTATGCATGTGTGTGTATGCGTGTGTGTGTGTGAGAGAGAGAGAAAGTTAGTGAGTGAGACGGAAGGTATTCTAGTTGTTTCGTTCTTTTGTTTCATTGAAGATAGGGGGCATTTCCGAAGTATCCCTCTCCATTTAAGACAGTAGGATGTGACTTGAGAGCAATATCGATGCTTTTTCTTGCAATTCCGCTGTAAATACTCCCATACATCGGCTTTTCATATTGTTTACTTTCATACCAACGATTTCTATATGTATTCTAACCATTTTGGATTATTTGTACTTCGCACTAAACTTTACAGGATCGATTAATCGACAAGTCGTATGCTTCGACCACATTAATAGCTTATAATTTTTTTTTCTCTTAATTACTTCATCAGAAATCAATAAACCGCAGCAAAATATTGCTCTCAAATCTGGGATGGAGCTACTGTAGAATGTACAAACATCCTAGATGTCACCCAGTAAAGACCCATTTGCCTGGCATAAAATTCTTCTCACAGATACTCAGAGGCTTGCAGTCTTCCCTCACCGTCTTTCTACAGTTACTATAATGAAATCTGATGCTCAGAACTTTCTGAACTCATACACTCTTTACTCATGCATTATCCTCCAACTCGAGGTTTCTCGTCCTTTCATAACACTTGTTGTCTCCAACCCTTCTTGCCCTTGGACTAATCCCCACGCCCAGCTCATCCGTCTTAGGACATTAATCGGCCCCTGAATTGCTTCTCTTATTTTTCTGGCGGTGATACACGAGGGTTCGTCATAGGCATTCACTGCACTAAACCCTTCGTTGTAAGATTGTCTAACAAGGCTATGGGCTGTGTCCCATTTCCAAGATGCAATAGAAACTAAATCAGATCATCTTCATAAATAGTTTCGATACTGCTATAATTGCATCTAATTTGATCGTCATTGAGCACATACCTTTTCCGACCGAAACGTATTTATTTTATAATTTTAATAAATTTTCCAAACAAAATCGTTTATGTCAAAAAAAAAAAAAAAGGAAAAGAAAATGCTTAAGATTATTTGAAGAACTTGTATCCAGAATATTCCAATAGTTGAAGAATTTGTATCCCAAATATTCCAATATTCCATGTTGTTAATAATACCTGTCACTACGATTACAATGCTTCCCTTATGAGATCAAATTTGAAATTCAAGAAATTGTCTTTGAGCAACAGACGAAAAACGTTAAGAGAAAATTATTAAGCATAAAAAGAAATGTCTCTGGTTAGCGATATCAAATAGAATTAGATTTCCAAGAAAATACTAATATGTTATGAAGGCTTGGTGGAATTTAATTAATCCAAGCCTAAAAGGATTGGCAATAGGAAACGACTTTGTTTCTATCGTTTATGGAATATGTACAACGAGTCTGAATAGAATATCTCGAGAAACATAAAATTGCTAATTGAATAGTCTAGCGCAGTCAAGTCTACAAATGTTAAAAATAGAATTGCAGCGTCCGTATTGGTTAGAATGGATTTTAACGAATACGAATGCAGTTACGGTTATGTGTTTAAGAAACTGGTATTGCAGTTACCGTAGATCTGGGTTTGTTAAGTGATGTTTCGCACAACGGGCAGGTATTTCTCGTTGAACATTGCTTCTAGTTGGTCAATGCGACGTGAGTAGAAATTGTAGGACGGAAACTGTTTCGTCAAGCTATTGCTAGGAATTTTCCAAACAATTCTAGATATTACTCTATTATCAATTCACATAAGGTTAGGATAGGTTTTTCAAACACAAAAAATCTCTTACAAATTATCTCTTCACATAATAACAAACTGTTAAATATCAATACATTTACTAATACTAACATTAATTTAGCTAATACCATCCAACCCTCTAGAAATATTAATAACAAGGTTATTGTATCTGAAGACAATTCCAATAGAATTAAGTTTATGTCAAGTTAATCTAAGATTAAAAATTCTATATACCGGTGTATAATCAGTACTCGTAATAAAGTACGATTTTACATTGGAAGCACATTGTTAGAATTATCTACAAGAATTTCTATCCATTACTCAACATTTAGGGATAGAAATAAACGTAATAGTACCGGTCTCAGCAAACTGATTTGGGATTTAAAAGACCACAATGAACAATTTCATTTAGAATGGTTGATTCTCTCAATTTCGATACCTTATGACAAAAGCAAGGAATTCTGTCTTCTCTGCAATTCTGTGCTATTTTTCATTATTTTTTCTAAAAATAATCTAGTAAACACGGTTATAGAGCGAGCATACAGATGTAAGCATTGGCAAAAACACACATTTAGTGCATATAAGTAGTTTCTATCATTATATATAATTTAAACTTTAATTTCCTTTATATTTAACATTCACTATTGGTATCCCTACTCTTTCTGTTAGCTACTTATGACGTTATGTCATATAACGTTTTTTTAAACAATATTAATAGCGTTCTGTCAATCGCTATACAAATCCATCATTTTTTGCTAAAATGTCTTATTGACGAGTTTCGTTTTTTTCACTTTCCTGAAGAGAAGATTGCATTGTTTATACCATTTATTCTTTTGAATAGTATCAGTGGAATTTTCGAAACATGTGTCGAATGTAAAAATATTTGATTTACACCTGCGTTAAACACCATTTATTTATTCATATATTATTCAAAATACTCCACGTAAACACGAAGTTTCTACCTTTATAAACAAGGTGTTACAACACCTTTACTTGTGGGATTTTTGCTGCCCTGGTAACTATTTATTTTTTTTTTTCCGTGTTAATTGTTAACAAGGTAAAAATACACACATCTATTTATAATACATATATATATATATACATATATACAACTTACACTAGATAATAATAGAGTCAATGATCTCCTCAGAAATAACTTCTCGTGGATTAATATTTTTTCTCGTGAATTATTCGCGCCATATCAAAATTATTTTCATACTGGTGGCTGCCAGGATTCGGCGCAAAACGAATCAGTCGCAGCGCAGGCTTCAACGCGACGGGTTGGGGATCTCCTCATGATAACGCGTGTTGAGTGGGGGTGAGGCTATTATGCCAGTCCAGAAACCGGTCCACGTGATTCCAAATACTTCAATGTAGGCTGAGAGATTGCCATTGCCCGTTTACCTCCGGACGGTTGATTTCTGTAGTTATTATAAGTGTATTTTTGGCGACTGAAATAAGCGTTTTGACTGTTATTTCCAGCAGGTAAACATACTAAGTATGTCCTTTGATTAAGTATATATATATATATATATAATACATATATATATATATATATATATATACGTGTGTGTGTGCGCGTGTGTGTGTGTTTGTGTGCGTGAGTGTGTGCATGTGTGTGTGTATGTGTAGATACACACACCACACACACACACACACATATATATATATATAATATATATATATATATATATATATAATATATATATATATATATATATATATATATACGTGTGTGTGTGCGCGTGTGTGTGTGTTTGTGTGCGTGAGTGTGTGCATGTGTGTGTGTATGTGTAGATACACACACACACACACACACACATATATATATATATATATATATTATATATATATATATATATATATACCAGAAGAAAACACCGGAATTAAGATATCCAGGAAGATAACAATAAAACACTTAGTTTTAAACTAATTTAGTTAACTATTTCAAGCAATCAAACACCAGTAAATAGAAGTGGAATGCACATCCAAGTTAGGCGGTGCTCCAGCATGGCCATAGTCAAATGACTGAAACAAGGAAAAGAGAAAGAGAAAGAGATCGAAATATCATTTAGACAAATTTCGAGAACTTCAAAGTATTAGACAACAAAAATATGGATAGAGAAAAATCACATCTTTAATCATGGAATTCAGCATACAGAGAGACGATAATGCATATCGAGAGAGAGAGAGAGAGAGAGAGCGTGTGTGTGTGTATTCCTCTGTGTGTGTGTGTGTGTGTGTGAGAGAGAGAGAGAGAGAGAGAGAGAGGCTGGGAGAAGGCGTTAGTTTAAATTCAAAGTAGAATCGCACGACTGCGATCTTCAATTCCTGCCTGCAGATTTCAGTAACACGAAACTTCTAATCTTCTGATGCGAGATAAAACTTATCTTCTATGAACAGAATGTATTCTCTACGGTATGTATTGAACTCTCTTATCTCATATGCAATTATATGCATGTCTGCATCGTTGAGAAGACAGTAACCCGAAGTTTGTGATGTAGTTTCGAAATCTAGTTAAGATATTAGATTTAAGTTAGCGGGGAAGAAAATCTATCAGGTTCATATGTTTGATATCTCACTACTGTTTTTAGCTTGTGTTCATCCGCTGGAAACTTGTACGGAAGAACCCAAAAGCTTAATATACGGCAACGTAGCTGGGTATTATATCTAATTTATATTTCTAAGAAACGAAACCGGGAGTGAAATACTGCGATTAACAGTATGCCTGAAACTGGCTTCTTTCATTGTATTATACCATATAAAGCAACAATACATGTTGTGCGCGCATGTGTACGTGGGTGTGAATGTGTGTGTGTGTGCAGGAGTCTGGCCCAGTGTTGCACACTCGATCGTGAGATCGTAGGTTCGATTTTCAAAGAGGCTGCGCATTGTGTTCTTGAGCAAAACACTTCATTTCACGTGCGTACTGGGGATGGGGTCGATGTGATCGACTTAGCCTCCACGCCCTATTCAAAAAAATTGATGGCTCTGTGCCAAAGCTCGAAACCAATCCTGTTTCCGTACATTAAGATTTTGGTTTCTTTCGTACAAGTCTCCAAAGGATGAACATTACAATTATGACTAACATTTTACAGAAATACGTGCAGTATTTATCTCTCAAAAGTCGAGGCGAGGAGGCGAACACCCTCAACGTCTCCACCATAAGTTATTTCCCAACCATTATGCCCTACTTCTTTGCTTGTCAGACAAGACTGGAGTATTTTCTCTACTGTCTTGCGTGGAACAGACGCGTTTCATTATTTAGGCGTCTATCCATGTTTTTGTTAGTTCCTTCTCGAGCCCCGCCTGGCTCATAAGGGCCGGTTTCCCGGTTTCCTTGGTGGTATAGGTTCCCCAGCTAGACGGGACGCCGGTCCGTCGCAGGTGAGCTGCAAGATGCAGGAGGAAAGAGTAAGAGAAATTTGTGGGGAAAGTGTCAGCAGAAGTTCGCCATTACCTTCTGCTAGAACCGCGTAGAGCTTAGGTGTTTCGCTCATAAACATACACATCCCCCGGTCTGAGATTTGAACCCGCGATCCCTCGACCGTGCCTCCATGGTGTCTATCCATAGAGCCTTCTAAAAAAAAACTTGACGTGCGACCGCCCACCACACCATGAGACTGTGCTACGTGCAGAGATTCGGATAAAGTAAGTAGGTCTGGTACTCCTTTTATCTGACATGCTTTTCCTCAATGTCTTACTGATATGCCTTAAAAGTTCGCAGAGATTTTGAATAGTAAAGCAATCGTAAGTAAATGGCATGCGTCTAGCGTTTCGGGAGGAATACTTCATGTTGAACCTAAACCAGGCTAACTTTAAACTAAATTAAGAAGACATCGCACGCATGGAAAGGAGTTCGATGGGCTCCAGCTCCTTTGTGTGAGGAAAGCGAAGCCTTTTATGTCTGAAACAGAGAGAGCGCTGCTGGTGATGGGGGGAGAACCGGATGCAGGTATTTCTAAGTCAGACTTCAAAAGAGTGAGCCTCAACCATTTTTTGACTATAGATCCCTTTGATTATTATTTTATGCGGGTGGACATTTTATGCAGTCATTCAATGGTTTTTTTTAAAGCAAAAACCTACAGCATATTTATAATTAAATATTATTAGGAGCTTTATTTAAAAGTCGTTGAAATATCTGGTATATTGTGAGGTGGGGGCGCAATGGGCCAGTGGTTAGGACAGCGAACTTGCGGTCGTAGGATCGCATTTTCGATTCCCAGACCGGGCGTCGTGAGTGTTTATTGAGCGAAGACACTTAAATCTCCACGAGGTGCTAGCGAATCCTGCTGTACTCTTTCACCACAAATTTCTCTCACTCTTTCTTCCTGCTTCTGCTGTACTTGTATTTCAAAGGGCCAGCCTTGTTACACTTTGTGTCACGTTGAATCTCCCCGAGAACTACGTTAAGAGATACACGTGTCTGTGGAGCGCTCAGCCACTTGCCCGTTAATTTCACAAGCAGGCTGTTCCGCTGATTGGATCGAATAAAACCCTCGTGGACGTGATTGATGGAGTGTCGTAGTAATTGTGGAAGTATAAACAGTTTATTGCATATGAATCATAGCGACAAAATTTTATATGAACACTTAAGGGTCATACGGGCCTCGGTTGGGAACCACCGCTCCACGACAATAACAAATACTGCTACATTCGTGTGTTGGACGAAAGTTACCTTCGTGCCTATTTTATCCACCCTTGTAAATCTATACGGCTGTGGTACTGTTAGTATGTTCATAGACCCTCGATATATCAGAGTGAGACCCTAGCTTCGTATAGAGAGTTTAGTCCCTCAAGGTTAAACCATGAAAGGAGCGGTATACAGCTTAACACGATCACAAAAAACTGACAATACTTTATGCAACCTGCAATATATAGAGATAAGATAGACGGAAGCAAGTATAGAGCCGGACACGCACATGCGTACATCGACACCAAATAACGTCAAAATGTAGATCGCTAGGAATTATTGCGAATAAACTAAAGAGAAACGCACAAACAAATCTACACGCACTCACACACGCACACACACACACACGCAAACACACACACACACACACACTCACACACGCACGCACACACACACAGAGGCACGCACACGAACACATATATGAGAGTATGATTGAGAAATATAAAACACAGTGAAAGACATTTACTATCAAATGTTGAACACAGAGAAATATTACGGGCAGCCAGCTCAAGGCTTCCAGAATTCTATGAAATAATATACGACAGAGAAATGCGTATAATTAATGGTTATCAAATCTGGAACACAAACATGAAGTATTGCTATTAAATTTAGAGCAAAAATAATCGAAGAATTATTGGGAAGAAAGTCACAATTCAAAAGAGGAACGTGAAAAATTGCAATTAGGACGGCCAGTCGAAAGAAAATTGGTAAAATTTTGCTAATTGATGGATCTGTAAATTGAAGTAGAAGAGGGGGTGACATTTGTTTGCTTATATATCGGCTTTTCCTCTTTCAATAATCATCATGGCGATTATTATTGTGTTTAGTTTTTCATTCTATGTATATGTATGTCTTTGTGCGTACGTAGATATGTATGGTAGATATACATACATACATATATAATCTAAATAATATATATATATATATATTATATATATATATATATATATATATATATATATATATTATATAATATACATATTATAATATATAGATATATATATGCATATGTGTATGTATATATTTATATGTATATTTATCTTTCTCTATATATATGCATACAATATATATATTTATACATATAAACATATATATATATATATACGTGTATATCTGTAAGTATGCATACATGATATTTATATATATATGCATATATATACAACATGCATGTATATATATGTGTATATATAATACATATATACTGTATATATATGTACATGTATATATATACATATCATATTGTCTAATATATATATGTGTATATATATATATATATATATATATAATATTATATATTATATATATTATAATGTATGCATGCATGTATGCATGTATTGTGTTTACACGGTTATTACGGATGTTCTATATACAGATTATATTTATGTCTATCAATATACATATATATATGTATATATTTATATACTCATATATGATACGTATATGTATCTTGTATTTATATATATATTAATATATATATATATATATATATATATATACACGCATATACATATACATACTTAACGTGTACATATATATGCATATATATATACACATGCATGTATATATATGTGTATATATATATACATATATACATGTATATATATGTACATGTATATATATACATATACATATCTGTCTATATATATATATGTGTATATATAATATATATATATATAATATATATATTATATATATATATATGTATGCATGCATGTATGCATGTATTGTGTTTACACGGTTATTACGGATGTTCTATATACAGATATATATTATGTCTATCAATATACATATATATATGTATATATTTATATACTCATATATGATACGTATATGTATGCTTGTATTTATATATATATATTATATATATATATATATATATATATACACGCATATACATATACATACATTAACGTGTCATATATATTGCATATATATAATATATATATATATATATAGTGTGTGTTGTGTAGTGTGTGTGTGTGGTATGTGTTATGGTATGTATAGAGTATGTGAGTATATGTATAT
Organism: Octopus sinensis; assembly: GCF_006345805.1. Lineage (NCBI taxonomy): Eukaryota > Metazoa > Mollusca > Cephalopoda > Octopoda > Octopodidae > Octopus > Octopus sinensis. The sequence continues at coordinate 20,175 of NW_021833460.1, read as the reverse complement.
ACACAGACACATACACTTATACATATGTAAGAATTTTTTCTCCCTTTTTCCAATTCCTTGAATGATGTTTACAGATTTATTACCTGTAGTTAATCAGTTTAGTCACATATTTTATCAAGTTTATTGTGTGATTTATATATTTTCTTTGCAAACAATACAAATAGAAATAAAAGGA
>NW_021833460.1:7500-12500 GCF_006345805.1 Octopus sinensis | reverse complement strand
AAATATAATTTTTAGTAGGAAGGAAAAAGAAAGACAAAGTGGAATCCTCTTAGATATTTCGAGCTGAGGCTCTTCTTCAGAAAATAGGATAGACATATGGGAGGAGAGTAATAAAGAAGAGAAACCTTCGTGTAACAAAACATACGAGATTTCTCTCTCTCTCTCTTTGTCTTTCCGCTATCTTCCTTTCTCTCTCTCTCTCTCTACCTCTCTGTGTATAAATATATATATATAGCGACTGTGTGGTAAGTAGCTTGCTAACCAACCACATGGTTCCGGGTTCAGTCCCACTGCGTGGCATCTTGGGCAAAAGTCTTCTGCTATAGCCCCAGGCCGACCAATGCCTTGTGAGTGGATTTGGTAGACGGAAACTGAAAGAAGCCTGTCGCATATATGTATGTATATATATATATGTATGTGTGTGTGTGTTTGTGTGTCTGTGTTTGTCCCCCTAGCATTGCTTGACAACCGATGCTGGTGTGTTTACGTCCCCGTCACCTAGCGGTTCGGCAAAAAAGACCGATAGAATAAGTACTGGACTTACAAAGAATAAGTCCCGGGGTCGATTTGCTCGACTAAATGCGGTGCTCCAGCATGGCCGCAGTCAAATGACTAAAACAAGTAAAAGAGTAAAGAGTATATGGATGTGCGTGTGTGTGTATAGAAAGAGATTTATATACACACACACAAACAAATGCATGCAGACTCAGACAAATATTCAGAGACAGAGAATGCAAAACGCAGAAGAAATAAAGAAAGAAGAGAGAAAGAAAAGAATAAAGCAAGAGAGAAGAGAGAAAAGAAAGAAAGAAGAACGAAAGGAAGAAAAAGAAAGAAAGAAAGAAAGAAAGAAGGAAAGAAAGGAAGAAAGATAGAAAGAAAGAAACAAACAAACAAACAAACAGTCCGGCTAAGGAAAGAAAGTTCCATCAGCAAACGAAGATGAAACATTGAGAAACATTTCGAGAGAAAAAAGGTAAGCAGCTAACTAGGGAGAAAGAGAGTAGGGAAGAGGCCTGCGAAGAGTCGAAGAATGAAAAGGAGGCGAGCATGAAGGTAGTGAAGAGTGCAACAAGGGAGTTAAGTGTTTAAGAACACTATCAACTTATAGCACAATCGAGATAAATAATGAGAAGAAAGTGGATTTTCGCACAGATTAAGACGCAACATGAACGCAACTGTATCTTTCTAATTAAGGATTCACTACTTAGGTTTAATGTTATACTAATTGCTTGCTTTCTAAGATTGTTTGTAATTGCTATAGTTGTTATTGTTGTTGTTCTTCTTTTTCTTCTTTGATGTTAGTGTTTTGTTTTTGCTTTTTTTTTGTTTTTCTTTGTTAATAATGTTTTAAGTTGTTTCTCGTTTGTGTGATTGATTTAAGTAAACAGTCGATAATTTCAGCGTTCGATTATTCTGGTGTAGTGTTTATGGTTGGGGGTGCAGTTGGTGTTTAGGTTGGCGGCGTAGTTGGGGGTTGTTGTTGGCTATATTGAATTGTGGCGTATATCTTTGTCTGCTTATCAGAGTATGAGTTCTTCAGTCAGTTCATCGCATCTTATTCTTCGCTATCCGAGAAACACTGTATGTTCACAAATACACGTACACATCTATATCTATCTGTTTGTCCGTTGGGATGTCTATCTATCTATCTATCTATCTATCTATCTATCTATCTATCTATCTATCTATCTATCTATCTATCTATCTATCTATTTATCTGTTTGTCTGTCCCTCTGTCTGTTTGTCTTCTGTCTGTCTACTTATCTGTCTGTCTGCCTATCTATCTCTCGAACCATCTATATAGTAAAGATTGTTTGCCAACATAACATGGCAGTCCTGATTTAGGACTAATGTTGCTGTAATTTAGCCCTAGGAGACACCGTCTCCAACTGGCTATACGACACGATCTACGTCCTTATATTTTCGAAACCAGGAGTGCCATATTATGTTGGCAAACAATCTTTACTACAAAGTAGCGTTGCTGAATATCTCACGTTGTGAGATTCAAAAATGGTCATTTCCAAACTATGTTTCTCTTTATCTACATATCTACTTAACTACTACTCTTTCTCCCTACTCTCTCTCTCTCTCTCCCTACTCTCTCTCTCTCTCTCTCTCTCTCTATCTATCTATCTATCTATCTATCTATCTATCTATCTATCTATCTATCTATCTATCTATCTATGTGTCTCTCTATCAAACTGAGCATGATAAATAAATACCAATTTACTCCCTGACTTTCAGTCACTTTGTGGCTTTTGTCGCTAAGAATAATTCCATATGTCATACCTTGATACCGTGCGGACTGAGAACTCGTTGACAGACCCTTGATATTGAATAAAGTGTTTAAACCTTACGGGATGCAATCTAGTAGGTACACTTTCCTGCAGCTACTGAAATTGTTGAATACATAATAAGATTGGCTGTTAGATTCTCCGGGATTTGTCACATTGGAGTAAACGCCTCCGAGGATAATCCAATATTGTTCGAAAATCGAATAACGTTCTTCATCATTTTTTTGTTTGTCTTAGGAAAATTAGCTAAGTTAAATCTGTCTACAAACCTACGATATAGGTTACATATATGTATAGTTCTATATTTAAGAGATGAGGAATTATGTACATTATTTACATTATTTACATTATTTACATTTGACGGTACGAAGCCGACATTAGACTTCAATGGAGACATATAGAGAAACTCCATCAAAAATTAGCTCGTCTTTCAAGCCATCTAACTTTCCTGTATAGATGGAGAGACTCAAAGCTAATACCATATGGCTTGAATATAAAAAGTGTTAACAACAAACAAGATGAGGACAAATATCCGTCAAATGTAAATAAGGTAAATAATGTAAATAATGTATATATATCTATGTATTTGGATGGATATATAAATGCATATACATATGTCACTTTGTTTAAGTGCACAGAAGAGTTAACCGGAACTTGTGAGGTACGGAGTTCGATTATCTGAAGCGGCTTACTGGCCACTTACTTTTATAGGTATAGGGATGGCTCTGCGGCAAGAAGCTTGCTTCCCGCGCATGCGTGTTGTCAGTGTTGCTGGTATCACTGAACAGAAGTCGTCACGCTGGTTTGCAGCGGGTGAAATTGATTGCAAAAGAAACTCAACTGTAAGGTAAGACTTTTGTTTGTCTTTTGGGGGTTGGGGGGTTCCAGTGAGAGTTATTTCTTTTGCCGTAATTCTTTTTGTACAAACAAGAAGTCCTTACTGGATTCTGGACTCTGGTCTGCCTGCAGGTGAGGGAATAGTATTTTTCACTAAATGTGAGAATTATTGTTTTGGGGCGTATCTCGCCTCCAAAACCTTGTTCACTGAATAGTTTTTTTCAAATAATAGCGAGAATTCAACGAAGATAGAACAACTTCTTTACTAATCTTGTGGAAGCTGTGTAACAGCTGTGGCGTTCGGGGTTCAAATTGGATAACCAAATAAGTCTGGATTACCTTAGTGGCCAGAAGATCTTTTGCTTGCTGTGTTTTTTTTAACTGCAGACTGTTTTCTTTCCTTCTTCTATCTTTTTTCGTGACTTCCTCTTTTCTAGAACTGTTTTCTTTTTTTCTTCCTTCCTTTTTGTTGTGACTTTCTTTTGATTTCTTTCTTTTTCTTCCTTCTTTTTTTTTGGGAATGTTTTTTGAACTGTTTTGGACTTTTTGTTGCAAAAGAAAAACAGGGTAAAAAACAAGGACAATATTTTGGAGTGGGAAATTGCCCTGCCCAAAGAGTGGTTGAAAGACTTTGAATAGAAGACGGTGGTGTTGAGGACATACTCCAAGACGCTCGACACCATCGCCCTATTTGAAAAGATTGTTATTGAAAGGGAGTTGGCAGAGTATCTACCATCTATTAAATTCATCTCCAGGGGGTGGTCAAATATGCAACGGTGTGATTGCTGTCTGACACCCCTGAGGAGGCTTGCAAATTTGTGAGCCAGTACTTGGGGAGTAGAGAGGTTTTGTTACTTCCCACTTATTGTGGGAGGAAGTTGACGAGGGCTTGGGTCTGTGGTTATATTCACATCGATGTTAGTGTTTGTAAAAGGAATTACCTGTAAATTCTCTCATGAACACGCCAAGACTGCTACTAAAATGTAATGAAACGTCACAAATTCGGTATCGTACGCTATTTCTCTTTGTCCTACTCATACATTTCTCGCTATTTCTGTGTCTTTCTTTGGCCTATTTACTGTCCTTGTACACTTCTTTGTCATTTGTTATCTTTGCTCCATATTTTTACTCTTCTTTAGGCATGGGGGTTGTCTGACATGGCATATTTTTCTCCTGTTTTGCCAATGAACCTGCTGGTATTATTTGTATATCTACTATTTTTCTTAAGCCCACGCAGAATACTTCGCCGCTACATAACGGACGAACCGTAAAACCCCACTCCCATATATATAGATATATTTGAACATCTATTGCCATATATATTTCCTCACATTCATAACATGATTGCGTGTTTATATGAAAGTGTAATGCTTCGACACTAAAGGTACATCTATCCGTAAACATTATTCATTTGTAATCTACTCAGTAGCAAGTGCATCTAACATAGGTCAACCGGTCTTTTACCGAACAACGAAGCTAAGTGAGTCCAAGATGTAAAGAATTAGAAGTTGACTAACAGAGACAAAATCGTGTACAGGAGGTGTAGATTCAAGAATCACTTGCATCCTCCAACTTTTGCAATCCAAAAATCTTTTCAGCCCAATATGTACATGTTCTTGTTTAAAGCCTTATGCGTGTACTTCGAGATATGCTATTCCAAAAAAAAAAATATTCCACGCCCCTCCCTAAAGTTAACAATTTATTCACAACGCCAACAATATACATATCTATCTATCTATCTATCTATCTATCTATCTATCTATCTATCTATCTATCTATCTATCTATCTATCTAGGGTTACCCACTTGCAAACAAATGTGGTAACATATAACAATATTGACCAAGGTCACCGTGGTCTTTTTCGTA
>NW_021833460.1:0-2500 GCF_006345805.1 Octopus sinensis | reverse complement strand
AACGATCGAGAATACATACTTTAATATATATATTTATATATTATGTGCGTGTATATATACACATATATGAATACACATGCATACACATACGAATTTGTATGTATACGTACATACAATATATTTTCATTTACATATCACGTTCTGAAAATGAAATAATTGGTTTTCAATTTATTGTATAACTTGTAAACGTTTTTTTACATAAATATTTATATGCGTGTATATATATATATACTTCTGTCATAACCTTGGACCTTGCAGACTGCTTTAATGTAAGAAAGTATACTAGTCCCTTAATATTTGATATTCAGTATTTCATCTATTCAATAAGGCAATCGATACTTCTTTTCATTTTACTATATATATACTATATATACTATATTCTACATTAATATTATAAAGAATATAAATAAAACATAAAAAACAGACAGCATTGGAATTCCTTTGAATAATATATATATATATAAATATATGAGGGAATTTTACTACTATGTGGAAACACTTATGTTAAAAGAAGATCCACTATGGTCTTAACCACTAAGAATTGTTCTCTAGAAAATTTTGCAAACACCAGAAACGTAAGCGAGCAAGACAAATGTTCGCTTACGTTTCTGGTGTTTGCAAAATTTTCTAGAGAACAATTCTTAGTGGTTAAGACCATAGCGGATCTTCTTCTAGCATAAGGGTTCCACGTAGTGGTAATATTCCCTTTTATATTTACATATGATATGTAATACTATTTACTGAACCTCAGTTTTTTATATGCTAGACCACTGGTGTTAAAATTGATGTTATCAAATTATATCCAATTTTTCACCGTCATTTTAATTTTTATTTTATATATATATATATATATATATAACGGGAAGCTTTATGAAAATAAACAAAAGACGAAGGCAGGTGGAAAACAAACGAACAATTGTATTAGTATGGCGCTCAGGAAATATAAAATAAAACAGTCTTTGTTGACGTGTTCGAGCCTACGCTCTTCAACAGAAAGATACAAGAGAGAGAAAAAACACAGAAATGTATGTATAGTCGCAGGCATGGCTGTGTGGTAAGAAGCTTACTTCCCAGGCACACGATTCCGTGTTCACTGCCAGTGCGTGGTAACTTCCGCCGACCAAATCCTTGCAAGTGGATTTGGTAGATGGAAACTGAAAGAAGCCCGTCGTATATATATATATGTATATGTTTTCGTACCTGTGTTTGTCCCCCTAGCACCACCACCACCATCGCTTGACAACTGATGTAGGTGTGTTCATGTCCGCGTTTCTTGGCGGTTTGGCAAAACGTACCGATAGAATAATTACTAAGCTTACAAAGAATAAATCCTGGGGTCCGAAACAAGTTAAAATAATAAGAGCATAAAAGAATATATATTAATATTTTGTGTGTGTGTGTGTGAATCCATATATCTATATACATATGTGTGTGTGTGCGTGTGTGTAATTATACTCAGGAAGACTGTAAAAGTCTTTTGCTTTTCGAACCCTCGTTCTTCTACAGGAAGGAATGAGAAAAGAAAACAATGTGGGGAGAGGAAAGAAAACGAACAGAAAAAAAACATGTGGCTTGATTAACGGTTTCGCAGGTTCAGTTGACCGGTAGGGAAATGATTGAATGGAAAGGGGAACAACAGTAACCTGGCAAAAGTATGTGTGAGCAAGCATGCGTACGTATGTGTATATAATATGTGTGAGCGTATAAGTGTGTAGGACAAGCATGTACGTGATAGTGAAGATTGAGAGACCGATGCAATAGAAAACGTTCAGCCATTTCACGGTCGTAGATTGCTCTTGGTTTACTATAGATGAGAAGAGATGTAGCTTTCTCTTCTTCCTCATGATTTTACATCTCTATATCAAGGTGAAGTTAAAGTTATCATCTCATGCCGGCTCACAGAGGCCAGCTTATAGGGGTCGGCTCATAGGGGCCGGATTCCCGGTATCAGTGGCGTATATATTTCCAACCTTGACGGGTCGCCGGATTACTCATTTTTACCAGCTGAGTGGACAGTAGCAACGTGAATTGAACTGTTTTACTCAAGAACACAACGCGCCGCCCGTTTCAAGAATCGAAACCACAGTCTTACGATCATGAATTCAACACATAACCACTAAGCCATATATCTCTTCTGTCATCTCTGCCTTGGGCGAAAGCGTTGGAATAGTGATATTGCATTACATACATAGTCTTGAATTCAACATCTGCATCATCCTCCGTGGAAATTTGGTAAACCTATCGACGCTCTAGGTTTCGTTTTTGGCCATAACCACGCCTTTCATCAACAATATCTCACGACAAATCTGTTGATCTCACACACATACACACATACACTTGTGTCTGTATTGTGTGTGTATATATGAGTATGTATATGTATACTAGATAAAATATATATATATATATATATATACTATATATATATATTATATATATATGTATATATATATATGCATATATATATCACAAGAATAATAGAAACTGTGACTTCGAACGCTTG